>NW_009630101.1:0-26714 GCF_000690535.1 Cariama cristata
CGATGATCCCAGAGGTCTCTTCCAACCCAGTCGATTCTGTGCTTCTGTAACACCAGCAGCCTCCCCATGCACCAGCAGCACAACACCAGCAAAACTCAGATCCACTGCCTGCAGCAAGCCCAGACCAAAACCAGGGCAGGACATCAGAGATCAACCAGCCTTGGCCAACAAAACTCCACTGAGAGACTAAGCCTGGAAAAGGATCTCCTTTTTCCCACCCTATTTGTCATTCTGTGCCCATCACTTTGCTAATTCATCCCCTCCCTGGGCACATCACTAGCAGGGGTCTCCAGAAGGAAGGACACAGCAACTGTCCTACAAGCGCCTGTAGCATTCCATTATCCTGGAAGCCAAAGATCTGACGTTTGCACCCGCTCGTTACTCACTTCTGGAGCAAGACCATCATGTCCTGGCAGAAGCAAACAGGGACTTAACTCAGTAATGCATCTGAAAATCATTTGGGTCTCAACAGGTTCTTCTTCCTAGTTTATCTCTAGCTGCAGAGCTGCATACATAATAAGCTCAGGCTATTAAAATCTTTGGTAGTGATAATCAAAATCTGGGATCTTCGGCACCTAGTACTGAGCCCTGTAAGGGTGATATTGCTTATGTAAATACAGCAGGAAGAGGTTTGAAAAAGCAACTGGTAAATTCCAGATTTTGGGACAGTAAAATACAGTTCAGC
The DNA here is from genome assembly GCF_000690535.1 of Cariama cristata. Classification (NCBI taxonomy): domain Eukaryota; kingdom Metazoa; phylum Chordata; class Aves; order Cariamiformes; family Cariamidae; genus Cariama; species Cariama cristata. The sequence continues at coordinate 686 of NW_009630101.1, forward strand.
CAAAAAGGGCTGCAGGAGAAGTTTATAATCAAGACCTACAGCACTAGGAAGGTTATTTGCATTTAACCTGGACAAGAAAATGTAACTGAATTTACTACAATAGTTCTCTTGAGATGCAACTCGTAGACCAACGCTTTATCTTTGCCTCTGTGCTGAACTTGACTGCTACGACAGAAGAAGGAGCCTGGCTGATTAGGGTGCATTAGCATTCACAGATATGAAGCGACAAATTAGCATATTCTCCAGAGTCATCAGCAGTGGGATGGATGGTCCGTTTCAAGGACTACTCCTGTTTGTTGGGATTAGCATAAAACCTGTGGTACTCAGGGTATTTAGAGAACACAACCGGAGTGCTCGGGAGGCTGCTCGATGCGGAGCGACCCGGGATGGGTAGGGGATTTCTCCAGCCAAACTCCTGAGACCCAAGAGAAGTTCTTCACCCTTTCAGCCACTGGCAGGTATTTATTTTTAGGTTTGTGCTATGAACAGTTGAGTACGTATGCAAGGACAGGAGTGCTCAGGCTGTGCAGCCGTCGGGGTTGCTCCGAGGCAGCCGCAAACACTGAGGCAATCACAAAACCAGTCACAAAAGTATGGTGCACGGTATGGTTTAAAACTGAATTTCGAGCAGCGGCTCATTCATCAATTTATATTCTGGTCAAGCCCTGTGACAATGATGCTGGAGACATTTAACGAATGCAAGTGAACACAGTTCTGCCTGTATTATTTGCTTCTCTCTGGCTCACCTACCTATCATTTTCCTGTAGTTTGTTAACAATAAGTATTCACATAATTCATTTCTGTAAGGACAAAGCAGAGAGTGTTATTAATGTTTTGTTTCCCTTCACATATATGTCAGGCATTTATTGTATACAAATTTGAATAAGTAGGTGCCATCCAGAAATGTAAAGCAGTATTTCACAGCAAACAAAGCACAGGTGCTGGTATACTTGGAGTAATTTTGCAGTGTTAAACCCCATCAATTGCATATAAACAATGAAGTAGTAGGGATACCCATTCACAATTAGAAATGACTCATCCCCAGTTCCTATGCTGGGACATATCTGCCACATTGCAGACCATCCCAACACAACGCTTTGTATTTGATACCTGCCAAAGCCTGTGCTGACACCACCAGGCCTGGGCTCTGCCAAGCCCAGCACCAGCATCCAGCACGACCCCCAGGCGCAGAGGAAAGGGGTCCTCAGCAGCCCAAGCCAGGGCAGAGTTGGGAAGGAGGATGCTGTTTGACTGATGCTAGGGTTTTCGCAGAGAAGCAGCTCTGCGTGTACGTGAGACCATGTACACATCTGGTGCGTGGGAACATGTACCCAGAAGGAGCTGCCCTTCTTTGTCTGGAGCTGAACGGTGCCCAGCAGAGCAGGGTGATCCTCCAGTGCTGCCAGGCACCCCTGTAATACCTGCAGTATTTTAACAGTTGGCGTTCACTTCTGCGGAGCTGACTCTTTGCTTATCAAGCCTTCCGAAGACCCAGCCTCTGCAGGCACCCTCCGGCAACCCTGGGCACCCACTCTCCCTCTCATGCATGGAAAGCAGTCCCCTCGGGACGGGAGCCGATGCCAGCCAGGAGCTGGCTGCTCCCCCTCAACTGAAATTGCACTGGCAAGACAAACCACGAGTTACAACAGATCATTGTACTCCTCCTAGCTGGGCAATTTTGATCCTTCTGGTATTAGACATAACAGGATAATACTCCAAAGATTTCTTTGCCTCTTTTTTTTTTTTTTTTTTTCTTTTTTTTGTGTAATACTTTCCTACTTAAAACAGGTACAAACCCTGCTGGTAAAACCACACGCTTTGTAGGTGATATAACGATGCTGTAGAGCACAAAGCTGGAAGCGTTTATTTTTAACAATCCCTTTTGTGTGTTTAGGAGGACAGCACAATAAATGCTACAGCCTGGTAGCCCACAATGAGAAGTCATTTATTCAAATTGCCAGGAGGAACTATGCTGCCTGTTAAATGAATACATACTTTTTACATCACTATTTTGCAGGCTAAGTGCAGGTCTCCATGTAGACCTTTAAGGTTTTCTTTCAGATCTTAAAGAAACTACCACCAAGAAAGTGTGCTTCCAACTTTAAACACATCTCTTTTGAGATTATCATTTTGTTTACTATATAAAAATGTAAACTGTCAGGGGAGGCTACTCTGGTTTTCCTAGATGACTTTTAAAAGTTTTTGGCTCTAAAGCAGTTTTGTTGGAAGGATTTCGGTATACGGTTGCGAGGGTGTCTTTTTCATACACCTATTATTTGGAATTTACGTCTGAGTTTGCCCCATGGAGAACTAGTAGAGTTCTGAAAGGTGAGTCACTTAACTGATAGTGACAACAGATGCAAACACAGTATTTTAATTTCAATAAGCCATTAATTTAAAAAATGAAATGGCATGAACTACAGCAGGAGGAAAGTCTGGCATCAGCAGGACAGACAGGGAAATTTTCCTATTAACCAAATTCTTTCCCACAGCCTGGAGACAGGTGACATTTTGTGTTATTTTTACTCTACTCAAAGGTATTTTTTTAAATACTCTGAACTTTAAACAACAACAAAAAAAAGAGCATCTAATAAACATCAGAAAAGTTTGTAAAAAGAAGCATATTCCAGGAAGATAAAAGCATATGCTGGCGATTAACAGCGCCTCAACCTTTTAATAGATGCACCTAGGAAGGCAACATGGCAGTTGTTTCAAGCTGTATTTCCTTGTACCTTGTTTTCTGCTGGTTAGGGAGCCAAGTCAGGCTTTAAAAACGTGTTTAATAGGTTGGTAAATGGTGCAGTTTATTAAGATCCTGCAATTTTGCCTTTCACCTGCACCACCCTTCTGCAGACTGCAGCAAAGCGGCAACTCTGCTGTAGTATAGATCTTCTATACCTATATGTATAGATATCTCTTTGAGTGTTATAGATATCTCCTTCAGTGTTTCCCTGGGAGAAAGAGGGGCAGATGAGGGACCACCCCGGAGACCCTCAGAAGCAGTTACATGGGATGATGGCTTGAATGGTCTCAAGATCTTCTGGCTATAAAAGCTCTTGAAAATTACCCTTAAACCTTTTCATAACTTAATGGAATTAGAAAAAGGCTGTGTTAATGCAAGGGACTGACATTTAGCTCTGAGCAGTAACGAGCCCTTGGATCGCTGCTCCTTCTGCGCAATTAACGAAGCAGCCCGGGTTGATGAGCAGCTCACTCCATATCTGCCTGCCAGGGATCTCGGACACAGAGCACGTCGGTGAAGATGCTTCTCTGCGGTGCCTCAGGGCTGCTGGTAGAAGTGTGACACATCCCAGAACGTGTCCTCCAAGACCGAGCTGGGGACAGCCTGGAAAGCGTCCCCAGCGTGGGACTGTACTCTCACCTGGCTGTCACCGTGCTGCCTCTGACATGTCTCTCTAGCCTTAATAGCAAGAGATTTCCATCTGCTCCCTGGGCACCACACCAGTACTCGCCTTGCACACAACGCTAATTATCAGCACGGATCGATAAGCATAATTAGAACTGGGAAAGAAACAAGGTATTGCAAGTGACTCCTTATCAAATAAGTGCAATTCTTAAACCTTCGATGTGTACAATTTTATAGAGTTGGTAATTAACTTCGTCTAAACGTGTCAGAATTTGATCAGCCAGCGCTGCACCTCTACATGCAGGAGGCTCCAGAAACCGTCAGGAGCAAACCCTCCGGAGCTCAGGCCTGGGATGCGCTCATTGGAAATGCACGTCCTGGCCTCCTCTCACACAAAAAAGCACAAGCAGGAAAGACAAGTGATGGACAAGACATTTCTTTGTCTCCCTGATTTATGCCTCATCTATAGCCCAGAGACATCTCTGCAGGGAATAAACTCATTTGCAAGCAGATGAGAGAGTGATGGGGAGACAGACAGGAATGCAGGAGTCTGTTCCTGCAGAAGCATTGCATCTGAAGAGTAATTAAAGCAGTGAAAAAGTTGCTGCTATTAGAAGAGCTGAAGCTTCCAGTGTCAAAATCCCATAACGATCCAGTCAAGTAACAGGCAGTTTTTGTCCTCTTCATTTAAAAACACTACGGACAATTTTTTTTTTCTTGCTTTAAAGTATATTGAGTTTAACAAATACACTTTTCCCGTTAGTAACCTATAAAGGGGCTAAATTCAGTTAAAGAGAAAGTGATGAGGGCTTAGGCAGCAGCAAGGACACCAGGAGAGCATTCACACAAGGCTACAGGGCACTACGCAAAGGGCACAGCTGATTTATATTTTCCATTCTCTATGTGCCCAGGTATTGCCAGTTTTCAGGGCTTGCACCCTGCTGCTGAGCCTCTGTATGCCAAATAAGACGCTAAGCAAGCTGGATCTCTTATTTTAGTCCCTGACGCAGACCCACATAGTCCTGACTCCCACAAGAAACTTCCCGACTGGATCTCGTATATTCTGCCGAGCAAGAGTTTGATGCAACAACTTCAACAGATACGCTTTTTTCCAGCACTTACTGAGCTTTTATTCCTCAACAACTATTATTTAAATGCCTTCCCCCCTTCACACTTTTTTTCATGGAAATGCACGAGTTCAGTGAAGCAGCCGTACTTTTCTCACTTTCCACAGTGACAACCAACCAGACCGAGTCATCACAGGAAAGTGCACAATTTGTTGGATACATCACTAATGCATGCAGACCTTCTTATAGAATAATTTTGCTGCAGTTGCTCCGAGGTTACCGAGCCCAAGACGCTATCAAGCAACACTGACTTGTAGCCCATTTTGTACATGACAGCAATGTAAAATTTTGTGTAAATCCGGGAGGAGGTGTGCAATAACGAACGAGCTCGACCTTCAGCAGTGGCTTCTGTGCAAGGCAGGGTATTGATTTCAACATGATGAGAAAATGAAGAAGGATGATACGTTTCATATTATCGATTCTATCTATTAGCAATAATAGCAGGTCACTCCATCCTCCGCAGCTGCCTCCCTCTCCCAGTGCATGAGCGGTCTGCATGGGATAGGACAGGCAGCCTCGGAGAGATTTGTTCTAAAAGGCACGTGTCTGTGGCCAACGTGGACATTTATGGTGGCATGCCACTCCTTCTGAGAAGCAATGGGCCTCCCCATCTTGCAAGAAGGCTCAAACAGTGACTAAACAGACCATCTTGAAGCAGATCATTGCCATCACTTTTTGCATGCAGAGCATTATTCCAAGAGGTTTCTCACTGCTGGTCGGGAGCATTTTCTCCCCAGGGTCACCAAGACAGGAGACAGTGTCAGTGGAAGGGTCTTGGTTCCTGCAGCTGGGGCTTACCACTAACAGAGCAGTTAAATACCCTCCAAATTTATAATTATAATTATTTGACAACTAATACGGAAACTGCCAGAGCTGGCCCAGGGGAGGGGAATCTCCAAAATCTCTCAGCTTTAACTGAAATCCTTTTAGTATTTTGAAAAAAATGCACGTTACTCTAAAGAGTAACTTCTAAAACACTTATTAATCAATGCATTTAGCCAAGAGGACAGAGAGCAAGCCCTTAGTAGAGGTGGTGATGGCACATTTATCTTTATAGCCCTCGGTGCCAGATGCAAGAGGGAGCATCTCCATGCCCACACACAGCCAGGCTCTCCTGCCAAAACATCCCATGAAACCCCAAGGAGTGAAGATGAATGCTGCCTTATTACCCAGTTTCAGCTAACTGGAGTCCAGTACTTCTCCCTCTGCCCCGAGCAGCTCTGCTGAGCACAGGTCGGAGCTGGGGCAAGGGCAGGAGCACACAGGACCTGTCCCCAGCCTGTGGTCCCAGCAGATTTCTGTCCTGCAGAGGCCCGGTTGGGCAGGGACCGGCTCCTGGGATCCCAGCCCAGCCACCTGCATATCACATGGATGTTCTTGCAGACGGTTGTCCCGGGAGCATCATACCACTGCCACAACCTGCAGATCAGAGCCGTACCTCCACACAACAGAGCTTTGTTTCCCTTTGATAACACAAACACATTCAATCTATTCCCCTCCCGCCCCATCCTCTGTGATTTGGTCTCATTTGGTCTGACCACAAGAACTGAAACTTGGACTTAGGATGGAATCTAGATTAGAAAGCAAGTCATTTGTGAATGGCAAGGTGATTTTTTTTTAAAAACACATTACAAGTTATAGCTCATGCACCATGGTTTAATTGCATTTGCCCTCCAGCCTTTCAATTAAAAATAAAACAGAAACCAGCACTTTCAGAATGGAAAGGTGAATGAGAAGAAGTTCTCATAAAGAGGAAAAATGCTATGTTTGGAGAGGAAGAATAATTATTGCAAAGATATAATAAAGAGGGAAGGAGTCTCATCTGTGTGCTATCCAGAGGCCAAACGCAAGTTATTCAGACCTTTCAAAATGAGGTCATGCCATCACTGGAGGCAAAATGAAACGCTCGGATTATTGCAGAGCTCATGGATCACATTGTTTTACCTGAGATTCTGAGACGTAATGGTGAAAACCTTGAGCTGGGAAGAATTCAAATTAATGGTTTTAGGGTACTTTCCCTAGAATTCTGCTCCATGACTTCACTGACACTGAACAAGGGAAGGTGTGAGGAACCTCTCTACCCGGCTGCTGCTCAGCCCCGGCCCTTAGGGAAGAGCTGGGCTCCGAGTTGGGCACTGCTGAGCTCCACACCACGGGGGCACTTGGGGCCAGCAAGGAGACCCCAGCACCCTCCTCAGTCTCCGGAAAGACGAGGTGTGAGGAAGGCTCTGCCGAGGGCATCAACAAGGAGCAGCAGCGCTGAGCAAACTCATGCCTGCCGAGAGGTTTTGCAAGCAGCCTTCAGCAGCTGTTGTAAGAACACGTATTGTGGTACCACGCATCCCGGCTGTGTTGGTAGTGGTAGGTACCTATTAGAGTTCATTAGTGGTCAAGAGAAAGGAATATATTACCAGGCTACAGAAACGAACACCTTCATGACAGATAATGAATCAATACCAACTGTGAATAAGTAACCTGGTATTTCCCAAGGGATCTTCGACTCTCATTCTTGCCTCAAATTTCTACAGTAGAAAAATAAACCTACAGAACTTAGTGTAAAACATCAAATACTTCTTACTCCAGGTTGTCTCTAGTTACTTTCTACCTGTTTGGTGAGAGATTGATTTTTGATTAGTGTTTGCTTTTCCCCATGTATTACTGCTGCTGTGTGCACCTCCCATGTCAACGTCCCTTTTTCTGTCCCCCATCCTCACCAGCCACCAGCTCCCCAGCAGCTCATAGATTGACACCACTACCATAATTCATCTCCTTCCATTAGACACACACTTCACCCTCTTCTTCCACTGACTTCTAGAGCAAAGTGGAAAGCAGAACCAGGTAACCAAGCCTATAGACATGTTGCCTTCAATTGTTTTGCCTCCATGCTGGATGCCTTTGCAAGCCAGTAATTCCTGGCAGAGTACCAAGAGGGATCTGGTGAAATCCCATCATCTCTCCATCAAGAAGCCCAGGACATTTTTTAGCTTGGTTTGGATGTCCCAAGTGACAGCTGTGAGCTGTGCCCACATGTCTAGGCACTCTTGACTCCGGACTACAGCTCTTGCCTCATACTTGAAGAAATGATTGTGACCCAAATTCTTGGAGGCTTGTGGCCTTGAATATTAACCACCAAAATCCCTGCTTTCTACAGCTCTGGAATATTTTAAAAATTCAGATTGTACCTTCAGATAAATTATATCATGCTTTCTGCAGAGCTATGAATAGAAGATATTTTCATAAGAAAACCAGGAGGGAAGACACCGATTCTTGCTATATGAATAATATATGTCATCCCAAACGCAGACCTTGCAGAGAGAAATAAGTCACCGTGCACAGACTCAGAATAATCTCATACAAATGACCTTATAATCACTCTCTCCAGTTCCTTGCTCTGTATCCAATTTTGCTTTCATTAGATATCTTCCGAACATTAACTTGGGACTTCGCTGCAGTGACTTGCAATTGCCTGGAGGGATACCCTCATCCGAACGTGGGGCTCTTCCCATGCTCCAGCTGGGCTGAGCCGCACAGGACCCTCCAGCTTCTCCAGGAGAAGGTCTCGACAGCCAAAGGAAGGCTCAGAGGTCTCAAACCTCCCCAAACATAGAGGCAGAGCTGGCATTCCTCAAATAGGTGCTTCCTTGTGTTGTCCTTGGTTTGTCCTTGAGGTTTCCCATGGCTGGTGCCGCACCAACAGCTCTGCAGCTCATGACCGCAGTCCAGGACCTGATGTTATCCCAGCTCCTTCCCAGCCTTCAGGGATCTGCTCCACTTTTGGTTTACACTGCTGTCAATAAGCTCACACTGAACATGTCCTTTGCTTATTTTTCATGTTTTTCCTGTCTTAACAAAGCTGCTAAGGGGTCAAATGAGAAGAACTCAGAAAATGCAGATGGGTAGTTTGGGATCTGCTCCATCCAGAGAGAAAAGGGTTGACCAGGCAATCAAAGCCCAGCCGCCCACCCCAGCACCTCTGCCCTGGGGCTGAGGAGATGGGAGCAGAAGGCATCACTGCACCGGGACATAGCTGCATCCTCTCATCCAGGTCTTTCTCCCCACAAGAAAGCATGATGGTGAGGACATCAGTAGCGTCTGGAAAACAGACAGCTGCTCTCCAAACTGGGTTCTCATCTAGCAGTGGTTAATTAACACGGGAGGTTTAATTAGCTAATATTTCTAAGGAGCTCTGAAAGCCTGAGGTGAAAGACACCAGACAACTGCAAAGTGTTATTATTACATTTCACCAGAAGTGGTTTATTGCCATTAGCTTTCCGCACCGCCTCTCCCCTTCTCTCACTGCTTCCCCGTTTTATTGCATCTCCCTAACCCAATAACCTCCCTCTCTTTTCCTCAAAATCAGTGTTTGTCCTTTGCTCCATCTTTAAATGCAGCTGACCGCATTCGGCAGCTAATTCTCTGCCGGGGATGGTGCACGATGTTGTCACGGCCCTGGAGCTGGTGGGTCCAAGGGCTAGGGTTCTCGTGATGGACCAAAGTGGGGGTCCCAGCAGCACGGGAGCTGCCTGGGAACGTGGGGGCACAGCGGGCAGCACAGCATGGGCACCCCTGAGAAGTGTCACCAGGATCTGTACTGCGGTAACAGAGCTCTCGGGGGTGGTTGTTGGGGGGGCGTTTTTTGCTACCATCAATAAGTGTTTAAGCCACAGGGAGCTTCTTAAGACAAACTAACTCAGTTTCTGCTTGTGACATGGAGCGTTTGTTAAACACACGCTTTTCCTTTACACCCAACTCCCTGCCCAGCGGGTGCGCTGCCAGCACCCATATGGGCTTAGTTTCAGACCACTTGTCTGTAAAGGAGGCACCAGACTTGATAAGAGTAAATCAAAAGGCAGCAGCTTTCTGCACAGCAGGATAAACACATTTGGAAGTGAAGGCGGGGACAGGGAGTCTGGGTTTTAATGGATTGCAGGGGTACAGACCAAACCAGGTTGCAGAAACTCCTTTTGCTGCGCAGACAAGTTTTAGACAGTAGATTTGCAAACTTTGATGCTCAGAAATCAGTAAGTATTAATGTCACTTGCTCATACCCCAGCTCAGCTCAAATGAAAAAGCAACCAGCAACTTTCAGTCCTTGCATCTAATCAAATATGTATTCTGAGTTCACACAGCATTGGAGGCACTATTCATTTGCAGGAAATATTGCTAGAAATCCACTTGCGTAAAAAAAAGCGAACATCATTGAAAAAACTGCGCCAAAAGCAAGAGCCCCTGCTAGCATGGAGCAACAAGTGGTGTGTGTTGGCAAACGGATCATTTCAGGAGGAAAACAAATCAGATAATTTAGCTAACACTAAAGACATCTCAGCAAAGCACTTCTAATTGCAGAGGAGAGGCCAGAAAGAGACACAGGCACAGAAAACAAGCTGTTAGGAGGATAGCAGCGACGTGCAGGTTTGCTATTTAAGGTATTTTTCCTGCAAACTGCATGTGCAGACACATTACAGAGGGATGCAGCATTGGATCTTTTCAGCTCCTCATGTCACCTGCCTCATGTACCCTGACCCCAGGGAGCAGGGTAACACGTTCAAACAGACAAAAGTCACGCACCTTAGACCCGCACCCATCTGATTGCCCTGATAGTCTTGCACTGAATGGGAACTTCAGTCTGGAGAAGGGAAGACAGCAACGACATGCTAAGTCCTCCAATACATAAAAGGATGAAGCAAAAATATACATCCACTCTGCACGTGCACCTTGTAGAGAGTATAGATCCAAGTCGCAGCAAAGACAGTACAGGTCAGCCATGGGGAAAACGGCATTTGAAGGGAAGGAACAAAGCAGCCCTGTAACAGATTCTCTGGAGAGGTCGTGTAGTTCCTGTCATTCCAAATTTAAGGGCACTGCAGACAACATGCATTAAGGGATATGGATTTGATGACCCTGCCAGCCCCGTGACCTCAGCCTTTTGGATCGTGCCCCACATGGGACTGCCCCACAGCTCTGCACCACGACCTCGCTGCCGCCCACGCACAGAACAGCCATGCCCAGAGCATCGCACAGCTCCGCTGCATCCCTCTGCCTGCCTGCCAGAGGTGGCTGGATGGACCTTCCAGACACAGCTTCCTTCCAGGGTTGCCTTTTCGTAAAGTAACCTTGATAAAACTTGCTGCATTGCTCTCACCTGATTTGTTACACAAACACCACTGGTTTAATTTATTGCAGGAGGTAATTAACACTGAGGGAATCTGGCTGCAAGGCAGTATGGATAGTTCCAGCTAACCAGTCCAGTATCTTACAATCAAAAGAGGTATTTGATTTTTATTTGGCCAAGGCTAAATCTGTTGCAGAGTTCCTGCTTCAGACTGTGGGACAGAATCCTGGAGTATTTCTAAAACCCCACTTCTACCACATGGACACTATTCCCAGTTGTTACAGAGAGGAACAAGCTGCACCCCAGGACAGGATAATGAAGCTAAAAGCCTCTCTGGTGTGATTTTCCTCCCGCTCCCGGGTATTTCTCTACCTGTGCTTGCTAAGATGGGGTCTCTGCTTGTCCTGCTGCCTGTCTGCCCCAAGCCCACACCCTGCTTCCACTCCAAGGACTTCACAATTTCAGCTCCGCCATCTGCACCATCTCCCCTCACGCCAACTGCACACGTCAAACGCCCTTCTGTTTCTCACATCACCTACACACTAACCTGGCCAGATACAGAGAAAAGCGTCCAGTTTTTCCAACCTTCAGTCCAGGCTCAGTCCATCCTCTTACACTCCCCCTTGAGAGGCAATTGTGAGCATCGGGAGGTTCGAGTGTGTTACTGTGGCGTAGCAAACAGGCAAGCATTGCTCTGAGCAAAGAGCAGGAGCCCGGCAGCTCAGCTCACTCCACGGGTTATAGCAGGAGTGACCCACAGGACAGACCAACCTGCACCAGCTGGGAGAGATGAGAAGGAAACGGTTATTCTGCCTCTTCTTGTGGTAGGATTTCCCTAGCCATTCTGTAATTCTTCCTTAATTAACTCATGGTGCTATCAACTGCACCCTCCTGACTAAGCCGCAGTGCCTGTCTGAGGTTCTGCAGTGCATTTACTGATGGTGAAAGACAGACAAATTAATAAATGCTCCATACAGGAGTCTCCAAAGGGCTTATCCTGTGTCTTTCCAGCACAAGCCCAGCAGAATTGCCTGTGCCAACTAGTGCCTACACGTGCCTGGCAGACAATCTGTTCTGCACACTCACGGGAGATAAGCAAATTAATGAGCGTTTCTTCTCCCAGCTCTGACCATTGCAGCAATCTCTTGTGAACTCCATGTTTCTCTTGCCTGTAACGAAAGCAGAAACTGATTTTATAAAACTACCGCTTACATTTCTGGCAGAGATTTTGGCTGATTGGGATTGTAAACATCATTGCAGCTATTAAAAACATGCAAAATAATTTTCATGGTTTTCAAGCAAAACCTTCTGCGGTGGCTTGCAGTTTGGGAAGCATGTGCCTGTGGTTTATTCTTTGCAGTGACACTGTCTGAATCTTGGACACTCTACAGTGGTCGTGTAAATAGGTGCACCCTCACAAGGTACAGCTAACTAGCACGCAGACCAAGAAAAGCCCCTCCTGAGGGATGGAGAGGCCCTCTGTTCTGCCTTTACATCTACCCCAAGCACTAACACACAAACCAAAGGCTGCCCAGGCACCTGGACAAGCATCCTTAGCACCTCCACAAACAGCAAACCAAAGCACAAACAGACCGTGGGCTTCAGGCGGTTTTGTTTGGGTTTGGTTTTTTTTTTTCCTTCGTATCACCCAGCGTCCCATCCACACTGCAGAGCCAAGGCCACTATTCTCACCATGTCCTGTCTGCAACCAGGACCGGCTTTCCTCGCACGTGATTTTTATTTCGGCACCAGTGCACTGAAGCTACCAGACAAGAAGGATGCCACGAGGCTGGTTTATGTGGCCAACGCTCCCCACAGCCCTGGGCTTGCAAGCACTTGCTACCACTCTCACCCGATGCCCTGCAGAGCTACCTTACACCCTGCCCAGCACCTGCCCGTCCAGCAATTATCTTCTTCTGAAGGATACAAAAATATACTGTCCCTCTGCTAACAACCCCTGAGCACAGAGCCAACGATTGCAACTTTTGTGCAGCAAGCCCCCGAATAAACTGAATAATGAACATTGCTGAGAAATCCTGAACTGTGAGTAAGCCACTCAAGCCCAAGTTGTTTGTGCACGTTAGAATCATAAGGAAAAACAGCAACAGCAAAAAAAGGAAAAAAAAAAGGAATTTCAATTACTCACCAGGCCTCATGTGCTCAAGTGCAGCCGCAGCCCTTGTGTCCATATCTGCCCTGGACTTCCAGGCTTCTGTCCCCCCTGCTCTCCCCAGCAGATCCCTGGTGCCTCTCACCGCCCACCTCGCCGACGATCCGATCCTGTCTCCAGCTCCATCAGCGTATTCCGATCAGGTACGTGCTGAGCCGCAGCACCACACAGCCCCAATTGCTCAGGTCCAGGTCAGGCAGCACTTCCAGCCCTAAAAGCATTTGGCTGCAGCACCTGGAATTTAATGCACAGACCTGGGAGTCACCACTCAAAGAGCTATTTACAGCTCGACTCATACCGAGCGTAGAATGATTGCAGCTCTTGCAACAAAGTTATGTACCGCTGACTTATTAATAAACCCCTGAAACGGCAATGCCAGCTTGTTTAGTTTGGTGCCAAGGCCGCTGCTGGCAGCTTGACAGCCCACGTTGACAGAGACGGCACATCCATCCCAGAAGATGCAGCACCGTGAACTGGACCTGGGCCAGTGCCCCGCGGGGGTCCTGCAGCACCGACTGTGCTGATGGCAAAAATGCTTTTAAGAAAATCTGTCTTGGTCCTCTCTTACTCAGCGGTCCCCCTAGTCCCAGCAGACCAAACACTACCTGGGTTCTCTCGCCTGCCATCCCCACCCAGAGCCCTGGAGTCTCACTTGGGGTGAGCCAGGTCCCCCAGCATCATCGCTGGTACCCACGAGGGTGAGCAGCCAGGGGTTGTGACAGGGCTGGACGAGACGGGCCTTTTGCCACCTCCCAGAGCTGAGCTCCTGGCAAACCATGAGATGGAGGTGTGCCGGTACGTGGGGGTCCCCATCCCTGTAGGAGGGCTTCTCCAACCCCTGTTTCATCCCAAAGGGAATGCTCTGCTGAAGCTCAGCGAGCTCTGGAGACAGAGCTTGTTGGTCACCTGCTTTTCCCAAGGCACTACACCCTGGACCTGCAGGTGGTCAGGAGCCTCCAAAGCCACAGCTTTAGGACTCTCCGTGCTTGGCTACTCTAAGCACAGTGTTTCATCTCCCATCACATCCTAGACTCTGCCTCTCCTCTCTGCAGGGTCTTGCTCACCCTCCCCAACCATGCACAGCCCACTCCCTCCTCCCAGGGAAGCACCAGTTGCTCCCTGCAGCCCCAGAGCTGGATATGATACCAAAGGGTTAAATAATTCAGCTAAATTAACAGAAAAACAGGCACATTCTTTAGCCTGGCATCTCAAGGTTGGGAAGCATCAACAAAAAGAACAAATGATAGAAGAAGGGACACTGTTATCTGAGTCAGTAGGTAAGAATGTGGAGAGAGGCCTCCAAGGGACCGAGTTCTAGACATGAAGGGAGCCAAGCTGACATACCGTGACAACCCACAGACATCAACAATAAATTGGCTGCAAGCAGGACAAAGGTAATTGTGGTAGTGGGAGATCGCGACCTCCAACTCAAATGACCCCTCCCAAAAGAGGGCAAAACGCCTCTTGGGGAGCATGCATAGTTAATAGAGAGGCTTCATTAGTGCTCTCTGAGGATGTGTACTAATTTACCTTAGAAGCAAGAAACTTATAACCAGTCCTAAGAGTGAATAACAATGAATATATAGTGTACTACGAATATGCAAATGTTTTATGGTATGTATCTTCATTTTACTCGGTATGCATGCTTGAAGGAGCGATCCCCCATGCACCCGGCACTGCAATAACCCAATGTTGGCTTTCTGAACTCTCATTCGGTTTAGAGAGCTCTTGGTTACAACTTTCGGTAACAGATGCATCCTCCCAGCAGAAGAGCCCAGGACAAATGGATGCTCCGGGGTAGCTGACTCCAGGACCGTGCCCACAGCATCTCACCCCTGTCCCTGCGCTGTCCCGACCGGCTCTGCATTCCCTTCCTGCCGTACTGCCGGGCTCCCTTCACCCACAAACAGTCGTGCCAACAACCAGAACCCCTGCCAGGCAGCCTTGGGAGCTGGGAGCCTGCCCAGTAGATTTATGGGCAGGCTCAGCGCTGGTGGTAAGGAGCTGGGCTCATCAGGGGCCAGCCGTGTGGGCAACCCCTCCTCAGGGAGCTGCTGACAAGCAGAACCCTGGCTTTGCTCCTGAGCAGCACGCAGGCATCGCCCTGCAAAATGAAAACTGAGCGCAGCTGCAAAGGGGAGCAGAAACTGTTCTGTAGATGAGACGATCTCTGCGAGATAACCAGAAGCATTAGTGTTACAAGCTGATGAGGGGGAAAATACTAAATAGCTACAAAGTTTGCTGCTTTTGGTTGAGGCACAGATAAATGCTAGCACAGACAACAAGTAAAAACCAGCACATTTTGCACTCTGGATTCATTCTATGGCCAATATTGTCTTTACAGAAGTCACTCAAGCTGATATGTGGGAAGCATAAAAGCATTATTTCTTCTTTACTGATTAACAAATGGTTTTTGCAGTAGCCAAGGACATACTAGGTAAACATTGCAGAGGAGAAGCAGGAGCAAATCTGCAAGACTCCAGGATAGCAATGAGTTAAACAGTTCTGCAGCGGATCAGGCAAAAAGCCAGGCTCGTTCCTGTCCATCCTCACTCTGCTTGGTGGTACTCTGTGCTGAAGTTTCAGGGACTGTGACCTCCAGCATCCGCGTTGCGTATGTAAAAGCAGTAGCAACAATACGCTGAATTTCCACAGTGTCTTTCATTACAAAGCCACCTGTCCTGCCTGCTGGGGTTTGCAGCAGGTCCTGATGTGTGGCCGTTGCTGCTCTATGGGGAAATGAGAAAGGAAGGATAGCAAGTGAAAAACCGTACAGTGTCCAATTGAAACTGCAGGAAGAATTACCTGGCCAAGAAAAATGAGGTAAAATTTGAGAGGAGAAGAAGCCGGGAGTTATTTAATGGCCCAGACTGACTGTCTGATACAACATCAGAAATAATAGCACATCCAGCCTACAGAAATGCCATGCCGGGTTATGGGGCTCATCAGTGACACAGATGGAGGTGCGTCATCTGCACTCTGTCACAGGAATAAATCTTTCCAAAAAGGCCAAATGACTTAATAAGTCTTGGGTCCTTCTCTGTACCAGCTCTTTGGCTGCTGAGTGTCGAAGCTGTTTCTGAAAACAAGTGGTGTACGTGGGAGCCGAGATCCATCACACCTTGCCTTGCACCAAACAGTGTGAAGATGTGACAGAACACCTTGGAAAATCCTATTTCCACTGCACAGTCCCTGCTGTGGATATGGCAAGTGATCAGAAAACATCAAAAATAAAAGCAATGGGAGCTGGTGTGTCTGAGACAGCCCAAGGTGAGGCACGTGGCGAGGCACCTGGTGAGGTGCATGGCGAAGCAGTTTAAGGTGATTTTGCAGAAAACCAGGTGCTGAAATCGCATGGTTTTTTTCCATTTAGCCACTTATTTCTTGCAAACAATGGTCCCAGTGGTGCTAGGACAGCTGAGCTGGCTGGAAAGGCCACAGGCTGGATACCAGCCCCGGGGGCGATCGGGGCAGGGACCTGGCTGGTGCTTCTTCCCCGGCACAGCCCCTCCAGGCACACGGGGAGGATGAGGAGTTGTGCCTTGTTGCAAGGCAGTCGGTTTGTGGTGTAGCCAGCCCGAGTTCTCGAGGTACAAGAGCTCAGAGAGCTGCAGAGGAGCCTCGGCTCGTGCTGAGAAGTGCAACCACCTTCTACCTTGTCAAAAATTTCATCCAAGTGGTTTTGACGTGAAAAAAGGTTAGCTGACCTGGGTGTTCGCCTCAAATGCAGCGCTGTAGCTACCTCTCAACAAAATCCAGGGTTCAGTCCCTGCTCTGCCTGGGGTAGGTGAGAGATGACCCTCCTACACACCCCTCCACTGCTTTTCCCTCTGGCTGCTGCTGTCCTGGTGCTGTCCCTGGCAGTTCCTGCCTTTGTGCCTGCTGTAGTGGAAGCAGGCAGAGCCCTTCCCACCCTCTCAGGGTTTGGGTTTTTTTTCTGTTTTAAAGTCTTGCCCTTTTGCTCTATGGTTCTTTCAGATTTACTGTCCTATTTGTGACTCTTTCCTCTTTGCTTTTTCCTCCTTTGCACACCTGACCTTACACAGGTTCTCGCTTTTTATAGCCCTACGTATAGACACCACCTCTCCTCTCTCCTCTCTCTGGGTCCCAGTATGAAATACCCTTGACATTCTATTTCTCCATAGACCATTAATATTTACATTAATAATTATAATAGGAACTTGGATACTGACTGGGTAATAAACCAGAGGTGCTGAGGTGGTGCACAGCAGGTGACAAGGTTTTGCAGACAGGTCCTCTTTATTTCCTTTCATAAATTACCAACTCCCTGATTCCCACCGGTGCCACCCCCGCGGAGCTACACCACATCCCAGTGCCCAGGTCACCTGAAGCCATCGGGTCACCGGCCACCGGGCAGGACCACGGGTGGGTGCCCAAGAGATGGCAGCGCCTGTGCCTGGGCTCCCTGTGGGTGCTGTGCCAGGGAGAGTGATCCCCCTCTGGGGCCCAGTGCCATCCCCGAGGGTGCTACTGGTGCTGCTGTTGCTGCCTGATCTGCCTGCGAGCTCACACAGACCAGGCAGCACTGAAACCTCTGCCTGCTTATTGGTCTGTGAGTAGAAGAGAGCAACACCCTGGTGACCTGTTGAGGTGGAAGGCAGCCAGGGAGCATCCCCTCTGCAAGTTGTATATATTCTTTAACTATGCGTTTAATTAAATAGAACACTTGTTCTTTATATTAAAATCACACAGCAGCTGATTATTTAAAACATGTATTGAAGCCTACCAACAGGGGAGTGGCTCCAGAGCTCTTCTGTAGATCGACTTACCAGAGAAAACACTGCTAAATTTCTCTGAGGCCTTTCTAAGTGACCCTCCTGGGACTGACAGCCTGGTATTGCTATGCAAAGAGAAATGGGTCAGAGCCATCTGTCTGGAATTTAAAATGTGACTTTACTGCTCACCATGAATATACTGCAGCTACTGGCAAACAGAGGGGAGGCAAGGCTGGGCAGAGGGGTTGCTGTCTCAGTGCCTTTACCACGGTGCCCTCAGCGCTGGGAGGGTGATGGATTAGTTCCTGAGCTCCACTTGTTATTCCCAGCGTTGCTTTCCCATCTCTTCTCCCAACGGAAAGTTGCGGTCGGCTTTGCCCTCGCCAGACGGTGATTCACTGAGCTGCCTGTGCCGCTGCTGGCTCCTGGCTCAGCGCCGCATCCCAGCAGGGGCTTGCCAGTGCCATGGCACTGCCGAGCTCTATGCAAGGTCTTCCAGCTGGTAGGAACCACTGGTCCTGCTCCCCATGGAGAAGCCAAGGCTGCAGCCACAGTTGTGACTGAAAGCACCTCCCTGACACCCCAAACCTCAGCTGCTGCCATGTCCGATGGTCCCACAGAGCTGCTATTCTCTCTGGAGGTTAAAAAAGAAATAGCTAAAATGCTACATCATTGGGGAGCGACAGGTACTTGCTAGGATCGATGCTGCAGCAGTTAGCGAGTTGGCCAGACCATTGAGCTGCATGATGCTGGGGTCGTGGTCCTGGCACTGATGATGCCCCTGGCAGTGCCTCAGTAAGGCAGCCCATGCGGGAAGCACCTGGGATAATCTGGTCCCAGTTTTCATCTTCTAGCCCTCCAAATGACTGCTAGGTTCATTAAAATGGTGAAAGGGACCCTGTGATAAGGCCTGAATGTTAAATCCCCAGCAGGGTGAGCTGGTCCAGATGAAGATGCTGTTGGCAGGAACGGGTTGTACTGGAGCCTGGGCTGTGTGTCCCTTATTAGTGCATGAATCGGGGCTGAAAGATTCATGTGCTTTTCAAAATTCCTTTTCTTTTGGCCTGTGTTAGCATTGCATTGTTCAGAGGGAAGGGCACGGTTTTGTTTTGCTGTTCTGGCAGGAGGCAAGGAGCATTCACAGTTGGGTGTGAATGCAAAACCAAACCAAGCGTGGAGGGTGCCCAGGGTCTCAGCTGGTGAATGGACACGGAGCTGGCGGATGAAACCCCCTGAGCCAGTCAGGGAGATGCTAACCCCAGTTAGCACTGGTCGTCCCCCTGCCAAGGCACCCCACACCTCCCACCCTGGGCACTGCTCCCTGCTCTCAGACCCCAGCCTCGCGCAGGGAGCGCTGTGTGACATCGCCCGGAGCACAACAGGTCTCCTCCAGGGTGATGGCACCCAAGGGTGCTGGTGGGAGGACCACTCCTCTGGCAGCTGTAAATCTCACGGGCAGGGCTTTCTCCGTTCTCCTGTCACATATTGCCTGGGACAGATGCAGGTGATAGAAGTGGAGTTCCCATTTTAAGCACAGAGGAAACATCACAGGGATCCAGGTGGGAGAAGGAAAGGCTGGTGGCTACGAGGTGCCTGTGTGACCCAAACAGGCATCCCATAGTCCCAGGGCATCTCTGAGGTGAACAATGTTTGGCGTGGAAAAAAAAATGGAAATGAGATAAATCCTAAAAAAAAAAAAAAATAATTAAAAAAGTCCAACTCTATAGCACAGATTTCAAATTTTTTATTTTTAATATTCCTTTTGAAGTCCATGTCTATGATTGTACTCACTTTAGAAATGGTACCGACACAAAGATCCCTGTTCTCAGAACAGAAATTACCGGGTTGGGCAATCGTGCGTACAAAACGCACGATGCTGAATGGCAACAGAGGGGATTGTACAAATCCCCCTAAACACAAACCACAACATGTGCAATTCACATCTGTCAAGTGACAGTTCCGATTTTCCATCCAATGCAGAACAATAAATTTATTTCAAATCCTGTGAAATTAGGTGATGGTTGTCACAGTATTTAAAGCTCCCAAATTTTAAATAGTATGAGGGTTACAATACTTAATTTTACGGGTGCTTACTACCTTTTTCCTCCAAACTGTGTTATTTGTTGCCATAATTACGTTAAACTGAAGCAGAAATTTTTTCCAGTCTGCATCTAGCTTGAAGTTTGTTGTTCCTGTTGCAGACCCAAAGAAGTATCTGTGTGCCCTAAAGCTTGTGCATTTTCTAACCATATTGGATACTCTAATGAAAAAACAGTACATTTCACTATGAACTTTAATTAGCCTATATCCTTAGATCATCACTACTACAACACTAATACTAAATTACATAGAACTGATTATGAGGGTAGAAGTCATCAGGAACCCTAAGAGACATACTATTGCTATGATTATAGCCAGAAAAAAATTGATAAGTAGAAACCCATGTCCCAAAGGCAGCTCGTATCTGCCAGCCAGCACCGACCCCCTGGCTCTGTCGCAGGGACAGGCTGATGTCCAGCCATGGGAAGCCTTGCGCTGGGTTTATTTTTTTGCTCTGCAGCGGAGGTCGTTTGCTCTGCATCCATCACGGGGTCATTTCTAGCCAGTTACCAGCTGAGCTAGTGTAAAAGCGCAGACAACTCTGACCCGGAGCTAGTAAGAGGCAGCTGAGTCTTTGGAAGCATCCCTGTCGCAAAAGTGTTTTTAATTAGCGAGAGGAGCAGACTTTCTGCAGAGCAGCCTATTCCCAAGCCGAGTGCAGTGCCACAGGCATAAATAATCACCAACTGGTGCCTTTCCTGCCACTGGCTGTCACCATCCCGCGCCCGGCCGAGCCCCGGGATGCAGTGGTAGGCAGCACCATCCATGCCAGGCAGGTGAGGAGTGGGGGCTGCCCCCACCCCATGGCAGGGCTGCCTGCAGGGACCCTACTCCGTCCTGCCAACAACCAGCCCTCACGTGGCTGCATAGTCCGGGCTCTGAAGGCTTTACGTGGGAGTCCCAGAAAGAAACGCTCAGCATCTGATGTTGTTATTGTTTCACTTCTGCTGCACTCGTCGCATTGCATTTGATTATATTGCTGCCTTTCTCCAAGAGCGGTACCAAAACTGACTGGGGCAGTTCCCACAGCCAAAGTCAAGTCTGAAATAACAGAGATCCTGTGGGCAACATCTTTGGATCAAGCAGTATTTTATATTAGCGTACTGTCCTCCTAAACGAACCAAAAAAACACAGAAGCCGGGGGGTTTCCTCAACCCAGTTCCAGCTCTGCCAGGGCCCCAGACTGGTTAAGGTTGGAAGGAACCTCTGCAATCATCTTGTCCAGCCCCTGCTCAAGCAGGGCTATCTAGAGCCAGCTGCCCTGAGGGCTTTTGAATATCTCCAAGGATAGAGACTCCATCAGCTACCCGGGCAACCTGTGTTACTGGTGAGTGTGGTTTTTATGGTGGGAGTGACAGCTGTTACTCCAAGACCAGGCTGGGATGCCTTCATTCACCAGCATCCTTCAAAAGAAAAAGTGTTATACAAGTGCAAAATATTACTCGCAGTTACTCTCCCGCAGAGTGTTTGCAGCACGTGTGGATGTGCTGGGGAAGGGCTCTGGGCCAGTTCCCTGTCCCTGCCCTGGGGACCAGTGGTGGCTCTGTGTCGGCTCAGCGGGTTCGGCAGCGTCTCACCAGTGAGGGTCGAGGGTGCGGGGGCTGCCCGCCCCGTCCCTCCACAGAGCTCACTCCTAGAAAACATCCGCAGGGCCCTACCCAAGAGGCTGAAGCCAGGGTATTTGGAGAAGAAAATAAAGAGGTTTTTGGTCACAAGAGCAGAAAGCGTGTCATTTTACCTTCTTGTTTTCAGAGCTTGTAGGACAACGTTCAAAATAAGATGAGTTTTACCAAAGTGCTGGTTCATGCTGATAAAGCGGGGCTTGCCTGCTTTTCTCATGCAAATGATTTAATAGCTTGGCTTAAGGAGTTTTCCAGGTGACATCAGTGCACGCTGAGCTGTACCAGAGACTTCGCTGATTTATACTGCCCTGCTTGATAAGTTGATAACTGTGCTTCACTGCCCACTGAATAAAATCGCTAGAAAAGAGCATGTCATCTCGCCTTTTAGCTCTGTTCTGTAAAGTTATAGCTCAGTGGTGATTTTGGTTTCTTCTATAAGTTGCTTTGCTGTAGCTCTTGCCAGCTGAGAAAGCATACTTGTCCTCCTTTTTACTTTGCTTTTTCCTATTTGACTCAGTAGAGGAACAGCCCCCAAATCACCAGCTAATTCCATCAGTGCTAAAGCGAGCCATGATGCTTATTCAGTCACCTTTCACTCTTGTTCCAGACGATGGATCCCGAAGTCAGTGCAACACCAACACACACACGTACAGTCCTCAGGGCTTGATAGAGGACTGCACAGCAAGCACAAGCTGAAGGCTTTAGCAATTGCAGCCTAATGCAATGAACCTCTACCAGGAGGACTCCATCCCCTGACCAGTCTGAGCAGGAGCCCCTGGGCTCAAGGTACAGAAGCCATTTGGCTGCTCCAAGCTCTGTCTGGGATCCGGATGGAATTTTGCAGAACATTCATCCTTCCCTTTGCCCGAATCAAGCCAAAAACAAAACTGAGAATTTGGGGGTGGGAGTGGGGAATTGGTTTTTGGTTTGGTTTTGGTTTTGGTTTTTGGTTTTTTTTTTTTTTTTTTTTTTTTTTTTTAATTTAGCATTGCCTTTTTGCTGAGACTCATTTTAGTGCATCACTGCACTAATGAACTAAAAATCTGCATTAGGAAGTGACTCATATGGGGGGGAAGCAATCGAGACAGCACTCCTGGTGATTTAAAGAGGCATGATCTAAGCTGGACTCAGGCCAGACCTTTCTAAAGGTGCATGCTGCTTAAACCTGCAGAAACAGTGGAAGGCATAGACTTGAGCAGTCTGTGCCTTGCACCGCTTTCAAGGGCAGGCTTAAGGAAGAATCCACAAAAACAAGAACCCCCCTCCTGGCAGCCTAAAGCAAAAAGCCCAGTGGCACAAGCATCTCAGTCTTTGTGCTCTGCAAGGCCAAACATAAAGGAAGCATCTTTGCAGAGTCCATCTGAGAGCCCCACTCATCCCTGGCACTAGCAAAGTTGCCTTTTCATTATTTAGTACTGTGCACCTGCTAGATTCCATATTCCCTAACAAAGATAATAATTTCCTCATTAAGAGAAGCTATTGAATCAATAGCACAGAGCTGTGAGTGAATCGAGGTCATTTGTCTGTTAAGACCAGCACCAATCTCATTAAAAAGTATGGGTGAGTGGGACTTTACAGAAGATGCTATTCTGAGCCAGCTTTTCACTATTTCTTCCTTTCTGGATAGAAAGGCTTGTTCTGATCTATTTCTGAATACCAGCTATCTCCAGGCCTTTGAAAAATCCTCTTCCAACCTCAAGGTGATCATCTCACCTCACTGAGCAGCATTTTTCCACCACAATCCACCTACACAGAGCCTGGAGAGCGTGGTGGGATGGGCCTTTTGGTCCAGTAAAGGGAGCAGTCCCTACCCCAGTAGAGGACAAGGCACAGCCAGGACAGATAGACGGACAGACAGATGAACAGAGAGTGGCATCTGTTGTACTCTGGCATCAGGAGATGCTGCTGGAGCCGGCTTTGCAGATGCCCTGGCTGATGTGGCAGGGTTGCTCTACGTCCCCACTGCCTTGCGTGGTGGGGGTTCCACTTCCAGCACCCACGGAGGTGCAGAGTGGGAATCTGGATGGAGACTGAAGTCCCCAAAAGTGGGATCTTCACCAGTGATGCAAGCCAATTCACACAGGGTTGAGGTATTGCTTTTATTACAGGTTTGTGCAAAGCCAGGAGCCAGGTGAGGTCCCACAAAACTGGCTCAGCTCCACACAAATACCTTGACATGATTAGTAAAAACCCACCCAAATTTATACTTACTTGTTAGTAATTACACCATCATTTGTTATTGGTTAGTTATATTTAAATTAGCACCCCTTGCGACGTAAATTAAGATGCATGCTCCTTGAGGCGGGGACATACAAGTCTTTTTGGTCTCAAATCAAGTCGGTGGTCGCGATCTCCCCTGGCTGCCTTTACCTTTGCCGCAGTTACTGCTGATTTCTGCTGACTTTACAGTTATGTGGCAACTTTCCAGCCTAGTGATCTCCTGGGGCAGGACGTTCCTCTTTATCAGTCTTCAGTTGCTTCTTCAAGGATTTTAGTGGTTAACAAGCACACAGATTTATGAGCTCAGACAATAGTACTACAGACTAATAGGCAGAGTCTAACTTTTGGCTTATCAGTTCCCTCCCTTATCGCATCCCATGTTCCTTAGGTCAAGCTGCCTTTTGGGTCTGAGAAATTGGTTTCTCTCCTCTGCTCATCCATCTGTTTCTCGTCTGCATCAGTCAGACTCAGACCCAAGGCAAATCTCCACTAGTAACCATGCCCCACGGTGCCCCACGGTCTGAGGGTAAGAGCCCATCACTGGTGCTAATTAGAAAGGATTTAGAAAGGATACTTCCTCAGGCAGATGCGGTGGGTCATGGCTCTGACACCTTAGATGCCACTGAGGGCTGAGGGCTGCCACATCCTGTAAAAAATAAATTAAGGTTAGCCTGGATATTTGTTGCCTTGAACTGACAAGGTGCAAAACAGCTTTTTTTTGTATTTTCTCCATAACGTTATTGTTATTGTTACAGGCTATAGTGATGCAGTAAGAGGCAAGCTGCCAAACTGCCACTTTTTTTTGATTCAAGCAATTTCTTAACACATGAACTTGTAGCTTTATGCTTTGGAGACTATAGCCCTCATTTCCAGGAATGAGAAAAATCACAAAATATGGGCCTAACTAAATGCCTAAAGGATTGTTTAAAATATTGTTAGATTGTCTGATGAAATAAAGGCTTTCCACAAGAACTCAGTGCCTACTTACAAAGCGCCAGTGTTGTCAAATACTAAATTTGAACTCATTCAGTTACTTACATTTACTATGATAACAACTATGATTGCATAAATGGATTGAAGTGCTGGAGTGAAACATCCATCCCACACCTTTGCTTGGCCTCATTCCTCCAGCCACTTTCTTTATAGTAAATGCTCACAGGGTTTTTTTTACTACCTCATACCGTTCCTTTTGTCCCGCACAGTCTGCAGTGGGTGGCTGCAGAAGCTGCAGGGTGATTTCAGATCAGCAGCCGCACTTCTTTTCTTCTGGAGCTGGTGCGATGGAAAACCCTTAATCCTTTGCTGCCTCCCTGCTCACAGATCACTAAGAAGGTCCTCTTTCAAAATACTGTCACTCAATATTTATATAGCATTTACACGAGCGGTGCCTATTCTGGTCTCCAGTCATGCGCCTGCTGCTGTCATTTTGCAGAGCAAATGGGGATGCTCCGGAGAGGACTGACAGTGGTTTTCCCCATCTTCTGCTTTGTTTTTTCCAAAGCAAGAGGAGGTAGGAGCAGGGGGACCTTGTTTCCTGCTGCAGGAGCCTGGTGCTACTCCTTTGCTCCTCATTAAGATCAGCAAGGGCAGCTTTGTTGGCAGAGAAGAATGGAGAAAAAAAAAAATAATCTCCCTGTTCTCCCTTCCAAATGCTTTTTACTGCCTGTGTCCTTTGATCCCAGATTAGGAAAGTACGCTTAAAATTGAGTGATGCTAAACCTGAACTTGACTTAAAGCTGCTCCTATCTCCCCAACAGCACTCAGCATCCTCCCCACCACCCACCCTTGCTGGTCAAGGGAGTCGGTTTCCCTCCAGCCCCTTTTCCTCCAGCTCCCTTCTCTGGCAGGGAGCTATGACAGCAATTAATGGAGCCAGGCTGGTGGGGATGTGCTTTTCCCTCTGGATCTTTTTTTTCCCTATTTCCTATTTCTTTAGTTTCTCTCTTCATCTCTCTCCTTTCAGTCTTGGCTTTTTGCCTCCAGGGCATTTTCCTGAAAGGGAGTGCAAAGCCAGAGCACAGAAAATCACCTCTCAAAGCGGAAAACGGGAAGAGCCCAGGGAAAGTGGCTGTGCTGAAGGTCTGTGCATCTGCAATAGCAGGGAAGAGTCCAAGAAGGGGATAGGAGAAGCAGAAAGAAAACGAGATAAACAATCTCCCCATGCTGTGATCTGCAGAAGAGCCACGGAGGTGATTGGGGATTAAGCACGGACAGCAGGAGATGCAAGTTGGAAGCCCATGGAGCTCAGCTTCTAAGTCACCTAATGTCCTGGTTTGGCTAAAACAGGACCATTTCTCCTTTCAGTAGATTTTCCTTCGGTTAAGTTTCTTCTAAGTAACTGCACCTTCTGAAGCTGACTACATGTTTTCCAGACAGTGTCTGCTTTCAGAATTGATAATGCTTGATGTTTATAGTCGGTACTGCAGTAACGGTGGGGTTGGCATGCAGAAAGGCCCATGTTTATACTTATTCCTGTGGGAACCAAGGTCACTGCTGGCTCTTTTAAGTTCCACAAGTGAAAAGACGTAAAAGGGTCGCACTTGCCGGAAAGTGCGGACAGGACAGGTGACCAAAA
>NW_009630102.1:0-1868 GCF_000690535.1 Cariama cristata
CATCCCGTCCCCTTATTTCTGAACCAATTCAGCATTCTTTGGGTGAGCATCCATCGCTAAACCCCGCCAGGGCGCTGACACTCTCTGTGTAAAGCAAGAGACATTCCTGCCTACGGAGTGGAGGCATTGCAAGAGCCGTGTGCGCACTGAAAAGGAATGAATACATTATACCGAAAAACCTCTCTTCACGTTTTCCTTAGAAACTTTTGGGGGAGTAGAGCATGGAAAACATTCAACATCCTCCTTCTCCTCCCCAAATCTTTCACAGCTTCCCCAACCCCAAAGCAAACTGAAGGGACGAAAGGCTGATCTGTAGATAATGTCAGAAATGTTGGTTCTTGTTGCTTAAAACCTGCTAGGAAAGTGCATCGCTCTGATACTCCAAAGTGCCTGAACAAGTAAGTCTATTGCATACTCAGTTTGTTAATTAGAATACACGTCTTTCCACTAGCTAAAAATTAATTACCGTCTTAAAATGTCGTTAATCATCGGCACAGCAGAAACTTGGTTGTAAATTTGGACTGAGCTAATAACAGACAGAGGAGAACCTATGGTTTTAATAGCTGGTGGGAGTGAAGTGCAAGTGGGCCGCAATGTGTTTTTAAATGATAATATCAACATTCGTTTGAATGCTTTGGCAAACGTTTAAAAAGAGAGGACTGGGTTACTGCTTTGTCAGCAAAGCTGCCATCCTTGTTTTTGGAGATCGGGAGCTGCTGGTCAGGGGTGGCGAGGAGCTCTGGCTCTCCTCACACCAGATTGCAACAGCAGGAGGACTGTGGTGGCATGTGAAGCTGAAGCATTTGCAAGGATTTGCCGAAAAATGTCCGAGAAACAAAGCATTGGGAACCGTATGTTACACACGTCCTAAATTTATATCGGTTGTTGTTGGGAGAGGACAAACCAGTAAATTAAGTGATATAAAAATCTCATCATCGGTTCTTAGAGACACAGCTATGACCTGAAAATGAAAGCCATTTCCTTTTTTAAAGTAATGTGGTAAAACTATACATCCCAGTAGGTGGCAGCTAGCTGGAACTGGGTTAACTTTTATTATGATAACAGCACATAAAATAAGAACTGAAGGAAAAAGCGCCTGATACAATAAGGTAACCAGAGCCACATATCTCCCCTTTCCAAATGAAACACTATGTACATAAGATCACCATTTATACTTGACACATACCTAAAAAAATTAGCAAGCTTTTATTACCCAGAAAAGATTTCAAGGCCTCAGATTGTCTATTCTTCTTTCCCTGTCTGTAGCTGGAATACTATTTTTCATATCAGCTTTACTTGAACACTGTCCTTGTGTATTAAAGATGCATTAGCACCATGTCTGCGATAGATGACCACAATGTAAAGCAAATCAAAACATACATCCAAGGAACTGCAGGTTTCCCGGTTGCTGATCCCTGAAGTGTGGAGGGTAGTTTCATATAGACTTTAATCTGAAAAGAGCTGTGTACCAGTGGTGACAAGCCCCCAAAAGACAAGATTGATTTCTCCAGTATAATGTTTTATTAGAGATTTCCAACCTTTGTGTATGTCTCACAGCAAAGGAAATATGAAAGGCGTTAAGAACATTTACCTGCCATTGAAATCATTCTGGAGGATGGACGGAAGTATCTTTTTAAAGGTTGCCCTTCCTTTTCCCTCCCTCCCCCGAAGGAGAAATGAAGCTAAAGTCCAATTAACAGAAAAAGGGTCTGGGGTGGTGAAGGCTGAGCCTTCAGTTAACTGTATAGTCTGTAAGTGGTCTTCAGCCACCAAGTATTCAGTGAGTTTTAAACATCTGATGTCTTGCAAGCTTTACTTTTTGACAAGGAACTGATATTCTTGAGACAATCACTCTGGACTAACTACGA
>NW_009630103.1:0-221 GCF_000690535.1 Cariama cristata
GGAGAGGGGTTCCCTGCGGTGCCCCATGCACTGAGCTGTGCCCAGTCTCAGCCCCCAGTTCTGGGACCAGCCTGTCCCCTCCCTGCTGCACGCCTGGGGCAGTGTCTGCCCTCTCTGCACCGAAGACACGGGAGCACGTCCAGGGCGCATGGGGTGGTGGGGGGCTGCCAGCCAGGAGCAGGTAGAGCTCGGGTACGGAAACAACCGGGCTGCCCGGCGCA
>NW_009630103.1:318-2650 GCF_000690535.1 Cariama cristata
AGCCCGTCTGGCTGGGAGGCCGGGGGCAGCCTCCAGTTTTACACCTCCCTCCGCGTCCCAGAGCGAAGATGACTCTACTACCCAAGACCCTCAGGTTTTGGGGGGCTACAGGCCGTAGGACAGGTCCTGCTCTGCAGTGGAGGACAGTTAAGACCACCACTCCCCCAAAATCTCCCTCCTGGGGGCCTCGCACCAGCTATGCATGCAGGTCCCCCCGTTTCAGTGACACATGGAGCCTGTTCTCACCGGCTCCTCAGCTGCAGAAACTTATTTGAATAATTTGCCTTGCAAACCTGCAAGCGCCAGCTCAAGTCACAAATCGTTGGAGCCCATCGGGGTGCACAAGTTGGGTGCAGGGCAGCCGCGGCGGGGACATGGGCACAGCTCCCGGTGCTGCACGACAAAAGCACCACCCAGCAGTACGGTGACACTCGGTGACACTGTTTACTGCTCCCATGTTGTCACATCCCATCAGGGACATTAGAGCACCCGCTAATCAAATCTAGTGCTGGCCTCCAGCCCTGCCATGAGCACCCCACCACCCAGGCAGGCAATGGGCAGGGCTGGATATGGCCCATCAATCGAGGCAGTAAATCTGATAAGCTATCAGCTAGCACCACGATTAGTTGGATAATTAAGGACAAGGAGCCAGATTTTGAGCTTATTTGCCACCGGTGTAAATACAGAGTAAGTGACCTGGCTGCTCCTGGGGATCAGGAGGAGCTGTGACCCTTGCAGCCAGTGCATTAAATGCACGATGGTTCCTTTTTTTTAAAACAAATAGTAAAATAAAAATCACTCCCCAGCATTTTAACACAAAGTGCTGGAATTGCAGTGTGAGAGGAGGAAAGGAGACCATCTGGCAAGGCTTCGGCACAGCCCAGGTGAGCGGGACAAGGGGACTCGCCGGAGCAAGGGTTTGGGAGGCACAGATATAAGGCAGGTTCCTGCAAGTGGTCTCCACACACCTGGCAGAGCAGGCTGAGCTTTTCCGAGTTCCAACACCCTAGAGAAGGGAGGAAAAATGAGTTGGAGGAAGGTTAGGAGCAAAGCAGCAGAGGTCTAGACCAAGCTACAGCGTTTTTGGTTTGGTTAAAGCAGACAAACCCCAGCCTGCTTCCCAGGGTCCCACCACCAAACCTCTGCTAACTTTGTACCTCAGAAAATTGCTGGGTGGCCAGTGCAGGCTGGAGCATCGGTTCTGGCTGAATTCAATCCCTGCCGAGCACTGCCTCCTCCCGCACACAGGTCCTACCCCGCTGCCAGCAATGCTGTAATAACCCCCCTGCTCCGTCACACAGCCCAAAGGAGAGGCATTTACACGGCCTCAGCACTCGCCATCGCACAACCAGAGGGTCACCTACCCACAGCAGACACTGCAAAGAAGGATTTTTGGGATGGGTTTCTCATCCCCACCACATCAGCCAAACGCAATCCCCAACAAGTCTGATTGTAGAGGGACAGCGGGATCGCCGAGTACCCCATACCCACGCACCCCAGCTCACTTTCACATAGCCCAGATCTCCAATGGTTTCCCAGTCTAACCTGTCCCTCCCGATCCCCAAGAGCAGGATCAGCCATGCTGGGGGTACACCTACAGCTCTCCGAGGAGCAGAGCCACGAGAACACGCTGCCTCGCCTGCCCTGACAACAGCAGCAACGGGACAGCACAGCCCCCAGACCCTCCCCATCAACACCCTGCACCCCTCTACCCTCTCTCCAACTCTCTCCCCAGCCCAAGTCCAAAGCAAAGAAAAGAAGGAAGGAGAGAAAGAAGGGGAGAAAGAAATAAAAAAACTAAAACAAATGAAAACTAAACCAAAAAGCAGCAGTTGGGAGGCAGCCTTGTTAGGACAACTCAGCAAAATAAAATTCCGGTTTATTGTTGGACAACATTGTTTCACACATACATCAAACAGGCCAAAAAAAAAAAGAAAAAATAAAAATAAACAGCAACTTCATAGACAGAAAAAAAAAAAAGAAAACCTTTTTATCTTTGGCCTTGCCACCTCATACAAACCACGATCTATGGTACAGCTAAAGTACATACACAAAAAAAGTTACTGGAATGCTCAGAATAAGATTGTAAATTTTTTTTTTTTGCATTTTTGTCTTTTTTTTTTAATTTTTTTTTTTACAAGGTTTTGTTTTATTCTCCTTTGAGATAATGGTTTGGGCCTGGTCACACCACAAGTAAAGTCAGAGATAGGTAACAAGAGAGATATACACTTCAAAGCCCCCCTTTTGGTCAATCCGAGATCACTTAAAAATGGCGGACCTCCTAACAATATGTACAAAAATATAAAATGTAAATAAAAAATACAAACAAATT
>NW_009630104.1:0-8738 GCF_000690535.1 Cariama cristata
TTCCCCTGGCCTGCACCCTGGGGTCCCACGGCATGGTTGCTCAGCCCCCGCAGCTGTGACGCCCATTGAAATGCTGCCCCAGTTGCCCCTACCCTCACTGGGGGAATGGGATGGATCAGGATCAGCAGCCTTATTCCACGATCACCCCGCTCACCGGTTGTCTACGCGCACGGATGGACAGACGGACAACATACTGCCTCTGGCAAGAACCGCTGCTTAAGAGAGCCGCTTCACGGAGGAAGCAAGCAAAGCAGTGCCAGGGATGGCTGCCAGCACCGGAGAGACGAGGCAGCCAAACCAGGCACTGTCACCAACGGGGCGAAGGGCCAAACCCATCCGGCATGCCCGCTAGCAGACCGCTGCAGCCACCACCATTTCTGGGCCCAGAAAACAACTGGTGAGTTGGAAGAAGACAACCTGAAGGTGCAGGGAGGGTGCAGGACAGGGTCCGTGCCCTGGCAGGAGTGAGCCCGCCACCACTGAGGAGCTGGAGCAGCCGGAGCCAGGAGGAGCAGCCACCAGCTGCACAGGTGTTTATAGCCCTGCCATGTCCTATTTCACACTTCTCCAGCTGTGGGGCATGTATGCAAGCCAAAAGAGGGTCTGGTGTCACAGCTGCCAGCAGGTAGGTTGCTGGGGTAGGTGATGGCAGTCACAGCCCCTCTGTGGCCCCGGCAGGAGAAGCCACAGCTGGCATCACCCAGGCACATGGCTTTGCCCAAGTGACGCCGTGTGCCACCACGCTTCATTCACAGCTCAGGCAGGTAGGATTGCTACCAGGGGATATAACACCTCTGCCCATGGCGATGGGAACCTTCTCCAAACTTCGCCTGGTGCAATGGCAGCTCTGTGATAGCTTCTTCCCACAGCATGCGTTCCCTGGAGCTGCCCAGCAAGTGCAAATCTGCACGTTTTACGGGCCTGCGTTGAAGGCCCATAAGGTTTTGGATTAGACTTGCTCAGTACTTTAATGAGTATTAAATTAGCTTTGGCGGCAGCAGAAACCCCCAAAAGCATGCTATGCAAATTACACTCACTTTGAGAAAAAACACACAGCGATGTTGTTATTTGCAGAGACCAGCACAATCATGGAAGAATAGCTCATCAGTAACTCTTCCTTTTGAAAAAAAAATCCTACTGTGCCCACTGGAGGCTAATTTCTACTTTTTATTGAAAAAAAAAAAAATATCAACAGTTAGACTTCAGCATTGCCAAAGATAATTGCCAAGTATAGCTTTTGTCAAGTTCAGGCTTTCTTGCTTTCTCCTACCTAAGTCCCTCTAAGTATGCAGGGCAAAGACAGCACCACATTCCAGAGCAGAACAAGAGAGGAAATGAGCGTACGCTGAAGAATCAGATGGACACCTGTATTTTTGCCATCAGATTTTCAAGTCCTTTAGAAAAGATTTAAAAAAAAATAAAAAAAATCAGCATTTATCACCGTTTGCTAATTCAAATCAAATCCTTGCAAGTCTATCAGAAAAGAGATCGCAAAAGGCACGATCTTTTCTTTATGTGTACAGCTTTAGTTGCAGTTGCTTTTGTGCCTTACAGAAACAGCCGAAGTTGGCGATAATGGTAATTCCACATTGCACAGGGGGTACGAGTTCAGCACCATGTTTCCCCACGACCTCTACGCAAACCAGAAGGATACAAGCCTATGTACTGCTGCTACAGAATTTCATCGCCACTTACTGCTGCTTACAAACAGCCGCCAAGAGTACTGTGTAGTCGTCACTCACTAGAGGTGGTCGAATTTTTTTTTTTTTTAATTAAGAAAGAGTTAATAAAAGAAAAAAGTCAAAGCTTGACATTTCACTAGATCAGTCAAAATTGGAAGGCAAACATGGGCACAGCCTGATCTACTTTTTTTGTTTTACTGGCCCTCTATTTTCACAGAGGCAAACTAGAAAAAGGAAAAGAAGAAAAGAAGAAAGAGGAAAAGAGAGTGAGGAAAGAAAGAAAAACAGAAGAAAACAAAATCTTGTTAATTTTTCTTTAAATAGCAGAAATATCAAGAGGAAAAAAAGTGTCATTTTCCAAAACTCTGGATATTTTGTGTTACATTTTTCAACCTACTCTAATGTTATCTGAACAGGAACTTGGTAGAGATGTAGCACATCAGCCAATGGATGAATTTACTCTGCACTGAGACGACAGAAAAAAAGCCACTTTTATTAAATTGATTAGATCTGTTTCCATTGACTGAGTACCCATGTGGGAAGAAAGCCTATGCAGTTCAGCTAGGGAGAGGGAAGAGAGGAACATGAAATGCTTTCCAGGGAGCACTGTGCTAAGTAGCAACCATAAAACCTCTGCCAGCAGGACACCTACTGCTTTCGGTGATTGAAGGCTGCAGGCAGATGTCCTCTTCTGAACCTGACCTGAGAAGGCATCAACCTGGGGTGCCTGGGATCACCCAAGGGCCGGATGCCATTGCCTCTGCAACCACAGTGGTGGGAAGGGGTTGCACGAGTGCCCCCGACCCCGCTCCAGGCAGAATGAGCCCTGTTAGTGTGTATCGAACATCTGAGGCAGGCCTACGGGAGCAATCGCCTTTCCCAGAACGGCAGCGAGACAGGGAGCGGTGCCATTCTCAACCAGCATGGCTGGTTCCAAAATGCACAGCTACGACCCAGCTACCAGCCGCTGGTAAGAGCGAACACAGAAGGCTGTTTCGGGACATCAGTTCCAACAAGCTCGACTTAAGCATTTCACTCCTATGCCATGCTTTTGCACAGCCCAAGCAGAGTTTTGCTTACTTTCTCTGCAATAATTAGAGCTGTGAATTCCCTTCCCTTGTACCGATTAATTTTCATTTCAGTACCAATTAGTAAAGGCTAACCTTTAGGGCTCGTACAAGGGAAACTGTTGCACAGCGTAGCACCAAAAGAAATTCTTCTATTTCAAACAGAAAGCCTTACTGCCTCTTTGTTGTGAGAGCAACCTAGATCAGAGAAGTGACAACTCATCTTCACAAAGACAATAATGTGAGCGCCCACTATCTGAACACAAGGTTGTAATTTAACACGATTAAACAGCCTTTTTGCTGTAGAAAGATGTAAACAATTGCTACAATCACGAGACCTGAGTTTTTCTGCAATTGCAGATTTCCCGTGTGCTAATTTGTTAGTCCAACACTTCTGGTGCTCCAATAGCAGGGGGTCTGCATTAGCAACGTTGGTCTTTTCGTTAACAAAAAACTCAAAACTTCCACATTTAGTTAGCTCTGCACCTGAGCCCTGGAAAGGGATGTCTGCTTGCCTACAGCTTGGATTCATTCTTCTCTTCTAAACTTCTGGAATTTGCAGCCTAAGCAGACTAGAAAAGTACCCATTTTTCTCCATGAACCCTGCAGAAAGTTTTGTTCCTCTATTAACACAGCAACATCATTCTCCACATTCAGCTTCTCTCATGGGAGTGGACTATCCCAAGTAGAATCATGTTGTGGCCTATTACTAAGTTGCCAGAGACTCCTCATTTTCAGTTCCACACAATTCAGCTGACAGCACGGACAGGAATTGTCTGTGCTACGTGTCCACTTCAGGTTGAAGTTCTGGGAACTTCACCATAGTAACAGGTGATTTCAAAGAGTGAGGTTCTTCTGCATATTGAAATTACCAAGACCTTGAAAAAAAATGTTCCTTTTCAAGGTACTTCCAACTTAGCAAGAAGTACTGAGAGTCTTTTGTATTTTATGTATGTCTGTCATGCTCATTAGAAATCACCCAAATTTAGCAAAGTTAAAAACCTCTGAAAAACTACAATTCAACATAGGCAGGGAAGATTTGTTTCATTTAAGATGGTAACAATCTAAATGTTTTGCTGTGCTCCTTCCACTTGCAGCCCTTGGTCAGACCAAACTGCGTGGTACCCCGTCCCCTTGAGGGAGCTCCAGGGCATGGCTCAGGCATAGACCCCAAAGCTCGTGCCCCATGACGGCGGCTACCAGCAGTTGTGGGAGAACATAGGAAAGCGGCATGTTGCTTATGCATTCCCCAAAACCTTCCCCCAAATGCTGAGCCTTAAGAGGAAAGCTAGTCCTGGCCTCGCAAGAGGGCTCAAGTAAATGAGAAGCCTCAGAAGGAGAGTGGGACTGAACCAATGCTCCGAGGAAAAGAGAGGACAAGACAGAGCTGCAGCATAAAGCATCACATCACCTGCAAAGACCCCTGATGCACCTGGGCATCTTTAGTTGCAGAGATTCCCCCTCAAATACCAGAAAAAGTATCATCGTACCACCAACGATAATTCAATTGTTAGACAGTAAGAGAGTGGGACTTCGGCAGGCCGCAGTTCCTGTGATCTGCTCGTTACTGAGGGCTCACACTCACGTTGTGATGAAAAGCTGCGGCAGAAAGCGGCCCTAAGGGCACTACAATCACCGTTCTCCTTCCCCTCCCTGCAGTCCTGTTTTCTGACCTCCCCCTTACAAGGACAAGGCTCCTGTCTGCCTGTCCCGGCCCTGTGCTGAGGAAGCAGCACGGCCCCCTCCCTCCCCACGGATGGCACCGGGCACTGACCTTGATCTGGGGACAAAGGTGGCAAGGGCAGAGGACACTGACACCATATCAACGCCTAATACCTTGCTGCCATATACATACCGCTAAGTGTGATATTGCAGTACTGCCTGCATGTTGCCCACTGCGGCTTGGTGCTCTCCAGCTCACAAGTTGTGCTGACAAACCACGTGGGGTCTGGTATCATTTCAGGTTAAAACGTCCTCTTAGCAATCTGCTAAAACCACACTAAAATACTACTGCTAAGACTGCGAGGTAAACCAACAGAAAGTTAGGAAATAGCCAAGTTGACATTTCTGTGTAATCCGAATTCAGCCCTCAGGGCACACAGTTTATGAAACTGTCTTCAATAATATATTCCCGCAGAGATATTTTGTGGGACAGACCTGAATCATGACTGGATAAGGAAGATTATTGCCTGTAGGAACCCAAGAGGTTTTTTGTTTATTTATTCATGTGTTCATTTTAAAGTTTTTTTAAGGTCTTGCCCTTACCTGGGAACACGCTGCAGAAGTGGTGCTAGTTGGCATATAATTACCTAGTCACCAGATCTGAAGGAGACGATACAAACAAGCCCAAGCATGCCCTTTGAGGCCACTCTTCATGAAGACTCATGTAAAAACTACTTTCTTCCTTTAACCAATACTTGATTAATACTAATTACTTGGATAACTACCTGGAGGAAGGACAGGAACTGGGTCTGCCCTCTACCAAGTGAACGCCTCTACCTATTCATCTAGAAAGTCATGCTTTAACCCATTACTAGTTAAGGCAGTGTTTTGGAAATATAGGCTTGAATCATCTCAAAAAAGAATGAACTGATGCCATTGCTTCTCATCACAGAGCAATTTCTAAAGTAAGAGGACACTCCTGTCAACATTTTTGTTTCTGTACTCTTCTGGAAGGGTCCTACCTAATTAAATCAAATTCCAAAATACTTTTGGAAGCAAGAGCTTAGATAAGTGACTCTAATAAAGGGCTAAGAGCTCTGAATCTTGAGTGGAAGAAAGCACTTTTCTGAAACCCACAGTGAGAATACTAAATCTATGAAAAGGCTGTGATATAAGGAATGGTATTCTGCAGTATTTCCCCTTGTCTAGGTTTAGGCGATTCCCTGCTCACTGTATCTCCTAGTATTTCCAGCTCTTCTCAAGTGTACTGAAGTTGCAGCCGTGATGCTCTGCAGGTCTCTTTAGAAGTTTCTACTTGGCACAGAATTAAAATTATTTGGACATTCAAAAAAAAAAAAAAAAGATTGCAGGTGAAGAGAATCTGCATGCCCAAGGCTTCTGGTTCCCCCCCCACATAAAAGCTATTAGTGCAATAAATAGTGTTCGTGCTCCCTGTACCGCTCATCTCACTAGCTCTTCTAACAGCAGCAGAGAAAGCCTATTTATCTAACCGAGCACTCCTTTTCTGCTGTGATGGCAAGGTGCCTCAAAATTGAATGCTGAAATACAGATCTCTACCTCCTTAACTGTAAGCTGACAACTGAGCACCCAAATTTATGGGACATTCATGACTCTCATCTCCCTCTGCCTCAGCTCCCTATTCGTAAAACAGTAGTAATACCAGCCCTTTTCATCGTGAGGGTTTTCTGAAGATAAATTAATTAATGTTTGTTAAGCATTCAGATATTTATAGCAATAAGTGCCATAGAAAAGCTCATGAGGAAATTAACAATTCTGTCTTCACAGCAGGGTTTCAATAGTGTGCAGTAAATAAGGCCTAGGGCTACACATTGAAAAGTTAGGAGAAAACAAAATATTGAATAACTGCTCATTAACTCAGCATCATCCATCCTATTCACTAACTGAGGCAAGGGTCCTGTCAAAAAGTCCGTGTATGATCCTGAAATTAAAAGACTACGCTATCATGCAAACATACAAGGGGGTTGAACTTTGATTGCATCGGCTATCTTAATTCTGACATTTCCTAACTCCTGAATATTTTACTTTCCAGCCTTAATGAGGCTGTCTTGAGCCGTTGCATGTCTTTGCAGACTCCCCTTATGAGAAAAGGCTTAGGAGAATGCAGTGTGCAGGGAGATACAAGGTTAAACAAATGCCAGTATCGCAGAAGAAAACAAGGTTGATAATAATAATAAAATTATCAAAAGAGAACTTCAGCAAAATTTTCCTCCAGTCTTTTGAGAGGCAAGAAAATTCTAGTGAATCAGTTCACATCTCATGGCAATAATATGCAACCACTGGGAATTTCCAGAGGAAATGGGGTCAAAGAGAGTATTCACCCACTTAAACAACATTTGGTCATGAACACGCAACAACGCAGCCTTCCATGCAGTTGCTCTCTCCATCTCAACATTTGGATGTGAAAGCTGTAAATCAAGGGCCTTCAAAAACACTAGGTGTTAAAAATCAAGTTGGTTTTAAACAAACATGGAGAGTACTTGGGGCTTAACAATTATTTCTTATCTGCAAAATTACGTGGAAAAGGAGAGTGGAATATTAAGGATGTGTTAAGAGCAAAGCAGGCACGTTTGCCTTGGCAAGTGTGCCTCTGGGCAGCGGGAGGAGGCTTTCCCAAAACGGGCCGTCTGGAAGTATCTCTCCACGCACTATTTCTCAGAGAGGGAAATTTGTGAGGACATACAACAGCAAAGATACCTGTCTGTCAGACAGAGATCACTGAGCCTTAGCTGTTGTCGTAGCAGCATCTAATGTGGCAATGGATTTATAGGTGACATCATCACAGCTAAAATAAAAAAAAAAAGATTTAAAATAAATCGAATATCTAGCTTGACAAAAATGAGGAAATATAATTACAGAACTAATATATATTCATCTACTGGGAAAGTCCTATATGTTTTTGTTGGATATTTAATCCCACAATAAGGTATTTGTTCAAAAAAGAAAAGGGGTAGTTTAGGGGGAAAAAAAACCCCAAAACACCAAACCAAACAACAACCAACCCCAAACCCAAGATTTAAGTTCAGAAATATCCATCAAAATGTTAGGTGCTGATTAGGTGGGAACACAGCATATCTTCTTAAAAGAAAACAAACGCTAAAGATAACGTTTGTAGTAACAAATTCAAAGATATGAAAAGAAGGGACAAGGAGAAACCATCATTTTCCACTTCTTTTCATGCCACTTAACGTCTATGTTCACTAACTAAGATTTTGTATTTTTAGGCTATTTTTTCCTTCCACTAGAAAACAAAAGGAAAACGGTGGGGGAACCAAAACATACTTGACATGACTATAAAATGTTCATTCTCCCAGAAACACGTGCTTATTCTTTGAACGATGGCTATCTAACTTGAATATATAAACCTGAGGGGAAAAATCTCAAGGATATTTTTAAACTGTCCAGAACCAAAAAGGTTTTAGCACTTGCCTGTTGAGGCAGTTTTTGCAGTGAAAAGTTTTTCTAGAGAGATTATTTACAATGCCAACTTAAGGTCTTACTTTGTAATTTCTCCTCAAAGAAAAAAAAAAAATAAAATCCCATTGACTTCAGAGCAAGCAAATGAACTGCTAATGATGAGATGACTGTAATGAAGATTCAAATGATACACTTTTGCCAGGTATTGTGCTTCGCTTATACTACCTCTGCAAAATTATACTAACTAAATACTTAATAAAATGTCTTTCAATTAAATAACATATTTGCTCATATTCCTCATTTAACAGTAGCTCTTAAAAATAATTAGGTATTAAATTCAAGATCCCGAGCACCTGATTCAGCCGTCAGGTCGCACTGTGCTGAGCCACGCAATTCCTTGTACACGCTAACAGTCTCACGCTCGCCGTACGAACGGTGAAAGGGTTGTGTTGTCTTTAGCTTTTCAGGGTAATTTTTTTTGGTCATACGTACTTTTTGTGGCATGGCGGATAACCACATTTTTGTTACTTACCAGCCTTTAACTGGGCTTTGAAATCCAAGGGGGAAATCCCAGACAGCCTGAAGCCAAGGGGAATTTTGCATTGCCTTCAGCCAGCCTGCGATTTCATTGCCCTCGAAGGCATTTTCCTTCAGACTACGTAGCTTTTCGCAGCACCAGACACTGTTCACAACCACCAGACCACCATGAAAGACAATACAGCAAAAACAACGTCAAAGATTTGTTCGACCGTCCAGCTTTTATCTGTCCTCGCGCTGGTTTGTAAGGTCAGCTCAATGCTTTGCAAAACTGCACCTGGAAACATTTGCCATCGGCAGGAGAGACCGCGAAGCAAGAATTTCCCAGCCACAG
>NW_009630104.1:8769-26337 GCF_000690535.1 Cariama cristata
TTCCAGCACACCATTGTCTTGGGCTGGTGGTAAACTAGCAGCAGTGGTAAATAAATGCTATTAACTGTACGGCACGCAAGGGGAAAACTTGATTTGCGTCGCCTTAAAACGCGTGCACGCGCATCCACGCGCGCGCACGCAGCCTGCTCGGCGCTCGGAAAATGGACAGACTGAGTAGCATCTGTGCTGGGGGGGGGATATGGAACAAATAAGTAATTGCTGTTTTTACTAAGTAAAGCAGAAAATTACAGCACATCAACAGCCAAGCATGTTTGTTGCCTAGGAAGAACCATTTGTGTTCCAGTTCAGGCTTTTTTACTCATTTGAAGTCTGTGGCTCAAAGCACATTAAAAGCATTCTAATTATTATTATGAGTTTATGTCTTTGTATAGATATAAGGTCTATAAATATAATTTGGGCCAAGCAAATTTTCTGTATTTTTAACAACGAAATCTGGAGGAAGATGTAGCTCTGAAT
The DNA here is from genome assembly GCF_000690535.1 of Cariama cristata. NCBI lineage: Eukaryota > Metazoa > Chordata > Aves > Cariamiformes > Cariamidae > Cariama > Cariama cristata. The sequence goes on from NW_009630104.1 coordinate 9,247, forward strand.
TAACACCTTAGAAAACGTATAATTCTTTTCAGAGAGCACACAGTGTATTAAAAATCTGCCTTGGTTTACCCGAGCAGTGCGTGGCTATATGTACGTTTCCTTAGCTACATTCAACTCTCTTCAAAAAGACATCCACCAGAATAGCACTCTTTAGGGACAGTGTTTCAGGGTTGACAAGAACATTAAACCATATTATAATTATCTCTTCAATGAAAACACGGCTTTGTAGGGGAGGCAATGCACGGTTCTCAAGGCGAGTGTTATTAGGCTGTATGTGTTTTCTTGGAAGGAGATTCATGGAAAGAAAAAAGCTTTATAATTTACTGCAAGGAAAAAAAATACAGAGTACATGTCATGCATAGCAAAAGAGATTTTACAAAGGCGGCACCAAGTTGAGTGCCTCACTTATCTTCCAGAATGCTTCCATGTAATAAGCGTGGGGATCGGTTTAACACAAGCTACGATATAGATATAACATACACATACAATTCTCTGTGACCATTCATATAGATAACTGCAAAAAAATTGTCTGTAAAGTAAGGTAAATATAAAGCAATTGCCTCCTCTGCTATAAATGGGTTCTGCCTCATTCTTTGAGAGGTCACCGCTAAACAGCACACATTCTTCTCGCAGTTCAGGTAATAAAATCTGTTATTCTTAACGCAAAGATTTTTCTAACCCATCTTCCACATTCGAAACACTGTTTTCTCAAATTAATCTGGCAATTCGAAAGTATCAGTTCTGAAACGGCGAGCAAAGTTACAAACTGCACCGAGAAGATTCTAACACATGCATAAATGACTGTATTTAATATGCATGTGTACACACACTATCCACACATGCACATTTGTATTTATTCTGATTATATTAAAATTCTGATTATTTTAAAAATAAAAAAAAGAATACTATGGATTTTTAAACTTTTGCAAACACCCAAATTATTTTTAAAAAGGAATTTTCTTCTTGTTTGCAAAAATAAGGTTGCAACTCTGTTTTCTTTAATGCGTTGGCAAACGGATAGATTTTAATTCCTTAAACCGGGAACTAGAGGAAAGAAACCAATTATGTTAACCAACAGTTTACGTATACCCCGAACACAGCAAACGCTGACAATATTATGAAAATCATGGGCACAACACGCTAATGGAGAATTGTAAAGCTGTGGCGTTTCAGTTGTGCGCATGCAAGTCCAGGCACACACAGGCGTACGCACAAAAGACAACAGCCCCACGAAACAGCTACCAAAAATATACCCAATTGGCCTAATATTAGACACAACAGCTTGAATATTCTTAGGGGGAGGGGGACAAAAAAAAAGAAGTCAGAAACTCACCAAATCTTGGTTTTAAAAGCATGTTAGGTATCCAGAGAGAGCGCATTCTGAACAGTCAATTACTTTCACATTTTGTCCCAGGACTTTAAAAGTTAAAGGCATAGTTCTGCCAATTGTGAGATGCCCCATCCAGCACAGACCACCCACAACTACTGATTTTCCATCTGGTGAACAAAACAGACATCTCCCTAATTATTTTTAAAAAGGTTTTTTTTCCTAACATACTTCCTTTATTTGTCTGTGACCTGGAACTTAATGGAAAACCTGGTAGATGCCAACCTCATTTCTTGTAATGAAGCATCTTATTTTCCCTACTTTAAGCATGCTTATTTAAAGGCTGTTTAATAGAAAGTTATTACCTAAGCCGATCTTTGATAGGACCTAAATTACTAAATAGCTTGAAATTAGAACAACTTTATATCGAACCCTAAATGTTCTAGTTAAATATTAACCATTAAAAGTTCTTCCCTTAAACTAGTATATTAAAACAGAAAGCAATGAGGTTTACAGTCTCATATGCTGGGTTCCCATATTGCCAGTGTCAAAATTTATGCCTTTTTTCAGCAATATGGTTGCCATTGCCAGCACCACGCTTATAAATGCCAACTGTAATTAAAATCTGGCACCTTATACAAGCATTAAACACGCTTAAAGATTTAAAAAAAAAAAAATAAAATCCTTATTTTAAAATACTCCTTGCAGCGTATGTAGGCTTAAAAAAAAAAAGTTCTTCTTCTGCCAGTTTTAGAGAGATCACATAAAAAAAAAAAGGTCCAGGTTGTCCCGAAAATCGGTCTGGCAAAAGCTGTATACTGTGCTAATCGTTCACAGTTGATGCACGTGAGGGAGAGATAGCAAAACCTAGATTTTTTTACTTGAAAAGGATTACAGAGAAATAGCATATTTAGAAATCTGGACCCTGGGCAGACACACAGGGCAGGTAACACGCAGCCTTTACCTCAGCGTCCTTTACATCGGCTGTTACAGTTCAATAAACACATAAAGCCTCATCGCTCTCATGGTGAATGCCCAAGCAGGGTCACGGACCACAGGGCCCGATGAGGGAGACGGCAGTTGACACGGACAGGAATGGAGGCTCGGATGCACCCGTAACCTGTTTGTGTTAATAGTTTTGGGGAGGCAAACACTGTCATCTAAGATGTTCATCCGTTACGGATCCCTCATTGCTACATCCCTGTGCCTCCGCCAGTAAGACGCGGGCTGGGCGGCCAGTTAAGAAAATCCTCTTCTGGGCTCGGCAAGGAGAAAAGTGATTAGCAGAAGACTCCTGGAGGCTCAGGACATGCAGACAAATATATAGGGCTACCTTGGGGAATAACTGTGGGGAAAAGAGGGAGCTGAGGAAACGGGCCATTATACCCAGCAAAATTTCCAGCCATAAATTCCTTTTCTACTTACTAATAGGCTACTTCTAAGTTACATAGCTGGCTTATGGACCTGCTGAAGATGAGATGTTCATGAGAGGTTAAAACCTAAAGAAGCCACCGAGGAAGGTCGAGCCAGGCAGACAGCAGCAGGTACACCAACAGTACAGCGCTGGGGCACCTCAGAGTTTGCTTCTTGGTCTGGCAGCATTGCACCAAGCACTTGTCTCTATTGCCCCGGTCATTCATCCCGGCTAGGAGGTGAGGAAGAGCTAGGTAGCCATGCTGATAAGTAAGCTATTGGAGAAGGATGACCTCTCAGAAACTCAGCACCGTTCACAGACTCCGCTTCTGGGGGAACGGATACAAAAAAAAACAGGCAGCCCAACCATTGTCAAATTGATCTTTTAAATAGTCAGCAACAGAAAGCGCTGTTTTTTCAAAGCAATTTGATGAAAAGTTATGAATTAGCATCTATAGGAACAGCTTCTGATACAACCAGCAGATGGAGAGGAACCACGATGGTGTCTGTCCCAAAGTTTGGACACCAAGGACCAACAGCAGCAGGACTCGGCATCTTTGTAACAAAGGCACCGTGACCGAGACGCTCTCCATCCTGTCCTCTGTCTCTCATTCCGCTGGTGCCCGAAGCAATGTTTTCCTCATGATCCTATCAGCAGAAGAGGTAATTAAATTTCATTGTGGGGTGTCCCATATACCAAATGTTTACGGACAGGACTGAAAATTTTAACCTCGCACTTTCTTGACATCATATTCTTGGCTGAATTTCTGGATCCTTATGTCAAGTTTGCACTTACGTTTATGTTCACTCACAGGTACCTCAGTCATTGATGACTTTCAGCAGGATCAAATCTTTTAAACAACTTATTTCCAAATAACCAGTTAAACTACCAAGCGGGAAACCTTGAGTTAAATAATTAATCTGAATCTTGTTTTCCCATTTAAACATTTTAGTTATTTCTTGGAGAAAGGTTAATTCTCAGTTTGTAACCACTAAAGTATGTTGCTTTGTAACTAAATATAGCTTTTACGCTAAATTTGGCACTTCTTATTGCTAGCCAGAAGGACAGAGTAGCTCCACTGATACATATTTAAGCTTTTCTATACCTCACTATACTTTTTTTTCAGATTAATTTTACTGTTTTTGTTAGAAAATAATGTATAGCACAATTCTTATTTACTAGCTGATCTCTTTGTGTTTACTTATGATTTCTGTTTCTTTGGATGAAACTGGAATACAACTTAAAATGTAGCAAGATGGTTTATCAGTTACAGAGCATCATCTTAAAGAGGCTAGGCTTCTAAAGAAAATGGTGATTTGATTTAAAAATTGATCTATTTAAATAATTCAGTATTAGCTAGAATTAGCACCAATCTAGTACTTGGTCGTAATATCCTTCAATATTGTAGTATTAGCAAATCTAATCCTCTCATAATTAGCTTTTATTCACAGATTGGTAGAGAAGAACAAGCTTTTCCTGCTTCTTTCAACTCCCAATTGGTCAAGTTTGAATAAATTAGTCATTGAACTGAGCTAATTGAATATACTAAAGAAATTATTCTCTTGGCGCTTGCAGAAGAGACTACCGATCTCAAAAGCCAACTTGGTACTTCAAGCACTTCGGGTTTCCAGAGTTTAGGTAGTGACTTTCATCAGTTGAACTGTCTGACCCACAACCTGGAAGCGTTGTTCCTATTTTGTTTGTTATTTTTTTACAATTTAAGTGGATTATAGTAAACTTAGGCCTTGGCATAATTTTAATAGATGTATTTTTAAGAAGAAATACACTCAGCACAAATTTTGAAAACTGTTTTTGTTATTTATTTCTTGATCACTAAGTTTTTACCATCTTATTGAGTCAGGGTTCAGCTCTTTGCTTATAATTTAGTTCCAGAATGTTTGGTTTTGGTTTTTTTTTTTTTTAAATGGAGGAATGTGACAGCATTACCATTACTAGTGGCAGAAAACAGCAAGACCTATGTATCAAGTATTTTTATCAGTTGTAGAACAGGCTGAAAGTGGTCTGAAAAACAAACTGGAAGTGTCTACAGTGTTAAAAATCCTCATCATAGAATGGTTTGGGTTGGAAGGGACCTTAAAGACCATCTCATTCCAACCCCCCTGCCATGGGCAGGGACACCTTCCACCAGACCAGGTTGCTCACAGCCCCATCCAACCTGGCCTTGAACACTCCCAGGGATGGGGCAGCCACAGCTTCTCTGGGCAACCTCTGCCACTGCCTCACCACCCTCACCGGGAAGAATTTCTTTCTCCTATCTCATGTAAACCTTTCCTCTGCCAGTTTAAAGCGATTGCCCCTTGTCCTATCACTCCAGGCCCTCGTAAAAAGTCCCTCCCCAGCTTTCCTGTCGGCCCCTTTAGATGCTGGAAGGCTGCTCTAAGGTCTCCCTGGAGCCTTCTCCAGGCTGAACAATCCCAGCTCTCTCAGCCTGTCCTCACAGCAGAGGTGCTCCAGCCCTTGGATCATCTTCGTGGCCTCCTCTGGACTCGCTCCAAGAGGTCCATGTCCTCCTTGTGCTGAGGACCCCCAAGATGAAGGCAGTACTGCAGGGGGGTCTCACCAGAGCAGAGCAGAGGGGCAGAATCCCCTCCCTCGACCTGCTGGTCACGCTGCTTGGGATGCAGCCCAGGACACGGTTGGCTTTCTGGGCTGCAGGTGCACATGGCCGGGTCACGTTGAGCTTCTCGTCACCCAGCACCCCCAAGTCCTTCTCAGGGCTGCTCTCCACCCATTCTCCGCCCAGCCTGTAGTTGTGCCCCGACCCAGGTGCAAGACCTTGCACTTGCCTTGAACTTCACAAGGTTCACAAGTATATAAAACCATATGAAAGAGGTTAAGAGAAGAAACGTCCAGAAAGAGATGACTACCCCCCTGGCAGACGAGCTTTGCTGATCCAACACCATTAACTTTCAGAACCTCATTCAAAAAATAACTATAGAAGATTCCTACAAAGATGAAAATGCAATCCAAGGAAAGGACCTACTTCAGAGGAAACCCTGAACCGGGCAGGCTACACTAGGCACAACATTCTTACTTCATCTTGAGATAATCTCTCTTGCAACAGGCCACCACAGGAGGCTATTCTGTAGCACTAGAAACACCAGAGTCACAATGTGCAAGAAAAGAAAACCTCTCATTAAAAATATCATTGTATATTTTCATTATTTATGGGTACTGTGAGACATCTGTCTCAAGAAGTAAGTCAAAGTATGGCACAGAAGGAACACGTGCTTTTGGAAAATCATGTACTACCTCTTCTGCACTGAACCTCTGCTGAAGCACTGGAAAAACTCTGCTGCGTGGGTCTCGGGCAAAGCTAGAATGTCGGGGGAGAGTGCCATCCAACGCTGAATTGTTTAATACGCTGTCACATCTCTTTTGCTGTGAAGCTAGAATAAGATTTCCTTTGTGTTTTGAAATCTGGCTGGAGGAGAGAGGGACTCCAGAGCAGCAGTCCATGCTTGGAGCAACCCGTTTTATTTGATTGTGGCAGGTAAGTAGCAACTGCAATTTTTTTGTTATTCAACAGATATTTGCTGGTTATGGTGAAACCACCGGAAAGGTCAAAAACCTGAACGCGCCTACAAGTTAAAGTGCCTTCTAGTACTCATGACTATTCTTCATCAGCCCTGTCTCAACCTAGAGCAATGTGGAAAAAAAAAATCTTGGATTCCTATTGTCACTGAAGCAGCTGTGCCACCAGCAGAAAACCTCACGCTGCAGACGGGGTGCCCATCTGCAACCTTTTACAAGCCCTAAAAACCTCACACTGTACATAAAGTTTTCAAAAACTGAAGATGAATTACACGTTTTGCTTTGCACAATGCCCATTTGAATTATATTCACCTTCTAATACTACTTTAAAGCTCTTTTCATAAGGTTACTGATGTTCTCACAAGACAGCACACCAAGACTGATCAAAATCGGAATAAATCCTGCTCGTTATTTTCCATAATTTACCTATTTATCTAAACCCACGTGTTCCTTAGGAGAAATGGCAACATGTTAGTTCCCTCCTGCCCAAGCAAAATAGAAACACTCTGTATTATATTACATTATATCATAAACTTTGGTAACCAGTACCTCCCTTCAGGAAAAACTGCACGCGTTGCCCTCCACCTTTAACAGGAACACATGGGTTCCAACTGGCTGCTGTTAAATTTCAGGTTTTAAAACCTGCAAACAAACATACGGTAGAAGTTAAATTATGCACTGCTGCTAAATTTGCTGTGTGTACTGCAGGAGGATGGTCTGGAACAACAGTGTTAACGGTTCAACATTTAAACAAAAAATAAAATTTAAAAAAAAAAAGACAAAAAGTGGGGCATCACTTTGAGATTGTATTTTCAATCGGCTCCATCTCATTTCTCCTTGTTTAACTATCTGTCCATACTAAGAACGTTGCAGCCAGCCAAGAAGTTAAAGTGAATCCTATCAGTGAGATAAATTTGGGGACACAAACCAAGGGGAGCCTTTTCTTTATGTTCCGAGCAGTAAAGCTGCTGCGGGGTGAGGTGGGAGCAGGCAGCAAAGCGAGGGGGTGCGAAGAGAACCGGCCATTAACTTATCAATTCCAGGCCTTGGCTTTCTAATTGACAACCTCAGGGCTACTTTCATCACTTGTCGACTTCAAACCCACACTCAATTTTTCCTTTAGATAATGATGCAACTATAGCATAACGGTGTTTCTGACATATTGCAGCATGTAGCAGTAGGAAGATTTCCTCAGTAGCTTAGTTTAACAGGAAAGGGGAAAAAAAAAACAAACCCACCCAGCTGTTAAATGGTTTTCACATCTATCAACTTCTCAAAGAAACAGTCAGTAAAAAAAAAAAAAGATTTTATACTTCCAGTATGCTAAAGTCACTATTTGGTACTGACTCAACCCAAAACACCTTCAGTGCTTTAGTATTGCTAAAGTAGATTTAACAAAAAATAAGCAAATGTTTAATGCAATAAGCCTGCAAAGCATACGTTCGTATATAAAGCCTAAATAAATGAACCTACAAAAACTAGAAATGCACTACAAATTAGAGAACTTAAATGAAAAATACCACAAAAAGTGTCATTAAAAATAAACTGACGACATGCCATCTAGAAATTGTATGTCCTTCACAAAGGAAATATAGAAGTAACAGGAATGCTGCCATGGATACATCCCTACAGAGAGCTGGAAAACCCCGACTCCTCTCCTCCCGCAGAAATCAGAGCACTTGCTGAAGGCAGCCAAACCATTGCAAAGAGTAAGGCACTCAGGTAAGTATGTTTGTCACATTTTGACCAAAAAGAAAAAAATAAAAATAACTTTTGTCCAGTAACAGCATGTCCACAGGCAACAAAGCACCTGGCTCTAACATAAACAGCCACGTAACTGCCTTTTAATAGTGGATATAAAGGTTTGAGTCCTGCAGTCAACTCCGCGAAGGCCCTGGGGTCATACTAAACTCAGTGCGGTGTTTGGGGCCCCGAGCACGTCAATCTAGGCAATAAAAACAGCACCAGAAAATAGAATAATACCAATACACTTCTGAAGTGTAGCCACTTCTCTGGTTCCTATATGATCGACGGATGGAGGGATGACAATTTGGCTACCATGCCATATAGCCAGCTGCTGCTGAAATCAGTGTGCATAAACACACAGGCATTGAACTAATACAGACCGATAAAGGAAAGACGCTGTAGGCAGAAGTGAGGTGCCGTCGGCTCTTGTCTTCACTGGAATTTAGGTTCTGATGGTACAAACTGGCGACCAGGTAACTTCCATCAGGGGACGTTAATGAGACCGTGAATAGTCGGCTTACGTTGGCTGGACTAGAAGAGTTCAGCCCCAGCCACTTCAGGTTACAGATACGGATGTCTCATTTCCAGGTAGCAATTGCTACATTTTGGTCATAAACTTGAAAACGATCGCTCCAACCCTTATTTGAGGAGTAACGGGGGAGCACGTAAGGAAAGCAGTACCTGCTCTGAGAATGAACACAGGACTCAACGTTACCTTGGGCCAATACCTTCCAGGCTTTCTAGGTCCATAAAGCTGCAGCATATTATGAATTCAGCAGATTACGGCTCTAAATGGGCAACGTAATAATCAGTTTTATGAAGACTGGGTATGCTGGCATATCACCCGCTTTGTTCAAGACCTCTCTTCAAGTGTTGGGCATGCTGCTACTCCTTCTCAAACAACAAGGAGGTGAGAGCTCTCCCTACGAAATGCCTGGCCCACATAATGGCCAAAGGTCACCAGTTGCAAAATATTATTAAAAAGTCAAGAGAAACCTATTTTATAGCCAAATTAGCAGCTCAGCAAAACAGTGGGCTACAGTAGGAAAGATAGTAAGTCCAACAGCTGGGCAGTACAACTGATCAGGTTTTTACTGGGATGTTTTGGGGGTTTTTTGGACAGAAGAGATACCAACACAAGAAGTTTGAAAACCCAGGCTATTACATTAACTATGAGAGGCAGGTGTTTTCCCTTTTTTTTTTTTAAACCCAATCCCCACCACCTTTGCAATTTTGCCACTCCAAGGCTACAACCAGCAGTACAAACCAGTTCCCTTTCAGGGTTTGGAGTACAGGTTTTACAAGCCTGTTTTGCCTTCCTGCAGGCACTTTGAGCTTATAAATGGCACCTTTCGGTGTCCTGAATTATGAAGGGCAGCTAGTCCTGAATTCTCCTGTCGCTTAATGATCTCACATAAAATGAGGTCCACAAAACTTTTATTACCACTGCAGTTCAAATTTGCAGGTGAAGAACCACCAGGGAAAGGATGCGGACATGTCTCTTGCTTTTGCTCTCCTAATTTTCCAGGTGCAAGAAAGTTTCCCACTTGGGCTTGAACAATTAGTTAACTCTCAAAGCGATGCCTGATCTAAATAAAAAGACTGCAGTATGTTACCCCAACAAGCACTGGGAAAATCCAAGGGGAAACCACTTGAGAGCAACACATGCTAGCATCCAATTTAGGTTCAAAAAAATTTAGGTTAAAAAAAAACCCTATCGAAGCATTTATTTATTGTCTTTTGTTTTCCACCTAATTTTATTAACTTATCACCCCTAAGTATATCTGACCCTCAAGAATTATAGATAATATTTAAATAAAACTTGAACTGGTTCCTCCCCTATTCAGATAATAACACTCCATGTTTAGAAAACCTACTGTACCTCAGCAGTCTGAACAAAAATTCAAAAGAAAGTCTTTCCAAAAAAACTAAAGGATTTTGTTTGTTACAAATTACTTCTGCATAAAGATTTAATGATTCATCGCATGCCAAATACAGTGCTAATGAGCTTTGGGTTGTGTTTTTCATTTTTGTTTGAATTTTTTTTTTCTTCCTAAAAACAATTACTAGAGGCCATTCAAATGCCACTGCATAAACCAGGAAACCTAGTAAAACTGTAGGTAAAATTGGCATTTTGTTTCAAGCGTGGCTCAGGAGTCCAATTCGCTTGTTGGCGAGCTGCATATTTCAAACAGCACTTGCATCTCCTCCAAAAAGGAAGCCGGGTAAGATGCTTTCAAAAAAACCACATTTACAACATTAATGAAAAACAAAAATTAAAGAGCATAACCTCACTGTTTAACTCCCGTCTTCCAAGGATGAAGCATCTTAGCCCTTCTGCTTTCTTCTCCACTTTCCAGTCAAAGGTAGATAAATTAGCAGAAATATAAGTTCTTCATTCTCAGTACCTCTTTAGAGGATACATGTGACCATGGGAGCTTAAAAACCTTCCTGGGGAGAATTATTAATCTTGCTCCTAACAGCACAGAATTTTTTAAAGCCTATTAAAACACTGTCTAGTCATAGCCATGCAAGTCTTGCTTTTCAGTGATTTGGTTTCAAGAAACGAACAACAACAACAAAAAAAAATCAGTGGAAATTATGCCTAATTACCTTTCATCGTTCGGTTACACAGATCACTGCCCACCTCAACTACTAACTAGATACCAAACATCGTCCTTCTACAACAAACCTTGCTGGCTACCACATCGAATCACAGAATGGTTTGGGTTGGAAGGGACCTTTCAAGGTCATCTACTCCAACCCCCCTGCAATAAGCAGGGACATCTTCAACTTGATCAACTACATCACATGTTGATGCTTCAATCTAATGGAAGTCCTGCCTTGATCCTGCTTTGTCCAGCCCTTCCACCTCTGCCTCTGGGCCTAAGAATACTCTAAGAAGCCTCAAAATAATTCAAACCACCTTTTACACAAGGTGTAACACTCCTGCCTGGCTGCAGCTGAGCTGCTGCCCATTTACACCACCGCAAGCCAAGTCGCTATCGATCCCCTGAACTTCAGTCGTCCACATAACACGTGCGTTACTCCAAAAGCTTTCAGATAACTTTTTAACTGAAAACTTCCAGGATGTTGCAGATTTTAACAAATCATCATAGCTATTTCCCAGCAGCTGATAAGATTAAACTTAACTAATGTTGCCAGGAAATAGAAAGACGACTGATGAGCTAGTCTTGTTATGCCCAGATTCAACATTTCCCCTCCTTTCTTTGAAGAGCATTTCACAAACTTAAAAAAAAAAAACCAAAGCAAAAAACCAACAAACTAAAACCAAACACAAATCCCCCACCCAACAGATCGAGCAAATGGAAGATATTCGCACCAACTGACCCTGCTCTCCACTTCACACCCCCCCAAAAAATCCCACTGACAATATCAAGAGTGAGGAATCAAACCCCTTTATTACCGAGTCTGCAGCAGATAAAGCAGCAATTCTGGTTATACAGTATTGGAAGTGTAGCTACAACATAGCGTGACAGCTTGTTAGTGTTGAAAATATATAAGCTCTTTGTAATTGTGCCTTTGGAATGCCATCTGTCTTGAATTAACGTCCACCTGGGATCATGTTTCGATGACCAATATGGACAGATTACTGGAACTTTAAAACCTCGCTTTCTTTGTAATTGACATTTAAACTGTTTGAAGTTTCTCATTAAGTCCTTTTTTACAAATTAGGTGCAGATGTATAAAGCTAAATGTACAGTACTAAGGGAAATTAGGTCACCTGAAAGCTCAATAATAAAATGTATCAACTGTTTAAGTGCAATGAGTACATTAAAACTTAGAGATCAACTTTATGCCCCAAATTCTTCAAAGTTTCATCATTTCCCCTTTCATCGCTGCAGAGCCCCTGATGCCAACCATTTTCAATTAAAATGGCAGAGAAGAAAGCGGATTTGGCCACTCAGCCCATGACTGCTGGTCAACCCCAGCCCACCAAGGGCTGGAGAAGGCAAGGCAGGCAGCCGCAGCCATGCACGTTTCACAGGGACCCGTAAGTCCTACTTACACCAATGATGCTAGGAGATCTGAAAGGCACAGGGAGACTCGAGAGGTAAATAGAGCATCGATGAGGAAATAAGGGAAAAATTATGAAGAGGACTTGTTCAACACCCGGAGGCTCAGTACCCACGCAGCTGACCTCCAGACCCACTTGCAGTCGAAGTTCTGCAGACCTGCTGTGTTCCACGGCCTCGCCGGGTGGGAGAGGAAAGCGGAAAAAGGGCAACGGCTGGAGAAACATCTCCATGCACAGCCTGGCTGACAAAATAAAGGCAAATTGAGTATTTTCCCTTTCCAAAGGAGGAGGCTCAGAGCTCAGGGAGGCGTGAGAAAGGGAGGTCCACCACCGGAGGCCCACCTGATGTACAGAGGACAGGAGCAAATACCACACTGAGGTCCATCAGCAGAAACCCTACAAAGCTCTTTGCATCAAGGGGCTTTTACCTGCCAGAATGACTCTTAAGAGAAGAGACTTCAAGTTCAGCAGCTCGATCTCACCAACAGGCATGAAAACCTCAGAGACACACCTCACCCAGCCAAGAACTACCGGCACAAGCATGGGAAGGCACCGAGCATCCCTGGAGGGAACAAGCACCCTCCTTCCCCACGTCAGGCCACGGAGCAGGGGTGGCATTGGCCCTAAAGACAGCATCCCACAGTTGGTGGCATTTAAACTCAATGCAATCAAGGAGGTTTGGTGGAAGGTCCATTAACCCCATCTCCCAGAGAAAGGTCTCCTAGGACAAATTAGGACACCGCCTACATAAAATGCACAACTGCAAATCCTTTTGGCACCGCAGCTAGCGTGTCGGTTCTTGAAATGACGCCAGGAGGCATACCCTGGCTTCCTGCTCCTAAGCACGGAGGTGCGATGGAAGAAGCGGTCTTCTCTTAAAAGCTGGTAAAAAAGATGAATACACTGTCAGCCAGATTTTTTTGTGTGTGTGCTTAGACTACCTTATCTCCTCTTAGGCAGACTGTCTTCAGTTCCACTACTTATTACGATGATTTAAAAAAGCTTTTCTGCTCACATCCCCTTATAACTCTATTCTGCTAGGCTACTAAAACTCTTTTTTTTGCAAAAGAAGTGTAAACTTCCAACTGGATATGTTTTTGCTGCTTCCGATAAACAGCCAAGCAACCTTGCTGTGAAACTGTTCATCTGTTTGCAAGATGAACAGCAGGTCTCAACCGGTACCAGAACAGGATGGCGGGGGATTCTGGTTTCCTCATCCATGGGCTCCTTCTCTATGCTCATGCACATCTTCAGTTCAAGGAGAAATTTGGAGAAAAATAATGCGTATTTTTAAAAGAAAGAAAAATTAAACCAGCCATATGTAAGCAAATTGCAACACCTGGGAGAGAACAAAACCTGACCAAGGTAACGATGTTTTCCAGGAGGCGACGGCCCAATTCATTTGCAGAGGGGAATGAGACAGAGGAGTAACTCATTTGCCACTCGTACTGAACAAGAAAGACTTCTAAGGAAAGTGTATTTGTACCCAATTCTGGTCTGCTCACACATTTTATGAATACCATCTTTCATTTGGCTAACAGGTCTGCAAAGGCAGGTAGGTACAGGACCAGGCAGGGCTGTCCAGGACTGCGTTAGCTTTAAGCAGACTAGTTGGGGTGCCAGCGGTGATTAGCTGGACACACTCAGCTTTACACCCTGCTTCTCATTAGCATTAATTAGCCAGCATCATACCTCTGCTGCTGCCAGGATGAGAACTGGCTCAGGCAGTAGTTTCACAGCCCTTAATTCCGAGTACGGAGTTGCCAGAGTGAACAACGGGGAGCTTATGTTGGCCTTGTGTCTTTCCGCCAAGGGCAGAGGAGAGCGGAGACCCAGTTCAGCAGAAAGCTGGAGCAGCATGTACAGGTAATACCTCCTTTGGCGTAAGACCTCCCAACGTAACTTTAACCTGCCAAAAGTAAAGTTGGAGTGAATTTGAAACACCAGAGCTAAGGCTCAGCTTTGTAACCTGCTTCGCCTGACCTGGTGGCGACGTCGGGCTGACGAACGGCCCCAGCCTGTGCGCTCCCTCGCACGTGGCCCGGTGATGGTGGCTGCGAGGTAAACTGAGGCTCCATCAGGTCCCTCCCCAGAGAGAGGACGGCAATGCCGGGGACTCGATTACTGGTGTACAAGGTGTCCCCTCCCTCCCCGACGTGAGCCGCTATCAGGTTCTCACCTCACCAGCAACACAACAACATTAGTTTAGGTGAACCAAAGTGACCTTGTAGAAAAGCAGATTCTGCAGCTACGGCTCAACAGTTCTGCCAGATAAAGTGTTTTTATCACTAGAAAGTCCCACTCTCAAATAAATTTCACCCCGAGGCCATAATCTCAAAAGACACACTTAAAAATGTGTGGAACATAAAATGAGTGATTTTTTTTGATAGAGGTTCAGCAAAGAAATCCCTCACAGACTTAACACTTTATTGATATTCTTGGTTATAGCTCTACACACACCGAGCAGGATCAGCTACTGGCAAGGACCACGATTCATGTCTTTCCATTTAAACGCTGCAACAAAGAATAAAACTATTTCACAACTAACAAAGGGGAACCCTTTAATTTGCCTGAACAATTTCTGCTCCCATTGCATTAGCACCCTCCAGTGTCGGACCCACGAAAAACGACATCATCACCAATTTGCCAAGTAGACACAAATTCGGAGTGTGAAAGCCAAGACAGAGCAGCAGTGGATTCCTAGGAGGGAAGGTAGCAAATCGGAGACGAGAGAAGAAACTCTCAACGCTAGAAATTTTAGATGACAAAGGCGCAGCCCCTGAACAAGATGTGACACAGGGTTATTACTCTTCTCAGGCTCCTTTCTCCCTAGCAGCCACCTTTGGCACGGCACGCTCCATGTGCCCACACGGTATGTTCCATACTCTGCAGCACTCCACCGAGACGTAAGCTTAACGATGCCGCTTTCGATTGATTTAGTATGGGAACATGGGTATAGATCTGCCTGAAATATGCCATGTAAACAAATACAAGTAAAAACCAAACCTCTTGTACACGGGGGAAGCAGACATGCACCCTGCTAGCTGAGGGAGAACAGGTGATTGTGCTGATGTCCGCAATGCTCTTCTCTTAAAGCGTAATCATCAAGCAAAGACAGAACCCTTCACAAAAAAAACAGGAAAGTTTTCATAGTCAATGCTCTACTGCAACATTGTCTTTAAAAGCATGTTTGAAACTCTTGACAATAACAGAAAGAACAGCTGCATTTGTTATGAAAAAAACAGCTGGAAAGAGGGTTTTTTAACTTTTTCCAACAAGACAAAAAAATCTTTCACAGGCAGGGAAAGCCCAAAAGGCTCTGGAATGTTGCAAGTAAGCCAAATCGGCTCTGAGTACCATAGGTTTTACCTGCCTGCTAATGACACAAATACTCTGCCCACGTGCTCACAGCAGCACTGCACAGTAGCTTCGCAAGGGCAGCAACATCTGCGTGAAGAGAGCACGGCCGCAGCTGGAAAGGCACCCGCACTGCCTCGGAGGTACCTGCTGTAATTAGGGTCCCAGCCCGACAGCGCGGTAACGAGCACTGTGGGACCCAGGCACCATGGTCTGGACCCAGCAACAACTCCTGGTAAAAACCAGGGAGCTGCTAATTAAATCCAACCAACACGTGCATCGATTGCCAATGCTTGAAGTCGTCCCTGTATTTTCTCTCCCTACCGCACACGGCTACGTGGCTGCCCAGCTCAAAGGTGAGCAAGGACGACTCACGCCTCATCTTCCTCTGCTCTCTGATGGCTTGGATGCCCTAAATTCTGTGGTCTCCACCTACGTGGTGGCCTCTCGGGCTCCACGGCAGCACTGATGACAAGGGGCAAGCAGTTCCCACCGCAGGGAACCTATGGGGGAGGGAGGGGGGAGGCGAGGAAGGCATGTACATACTTCTCCAGAAACAGGCTGTAAAAGTAAGCTGAAGGAGGCAGGCTGGAAAAATGACCCTGGGTGCTATGCAAGACAGCGTTACTGTGGGCAAGAAAGAATGACGTGGATTTTATGGGCTCTTCAGACTGCCTCTAGCACGGCACAAAGCAGTCCAGCCGCCCCTGAGGTTCCCCACAAACACCAGCACCAATATTGTGTGTTCACTGTAACATCTATGTTACAGTTATTACAGACTCCATACTCTTTTGTCACTCAGCTATAAAATATTTACAGTATTATGGTCTCAGCAGAGACTGTGAGAATTTAAAGCTTTAAATATTAAAATGAATTAACACTTGATTGCCTGCCTATATCAGTATTTAAAAAAAATCTCCTCTCCCTCTAGAAGTGCTGTTGAAAACCTCCCTTAAACCAGCCCAGACCCAACAATCAACCACTCCGGCAGAAGTCGTTCTCTGCCCGCAGGTAATACGTGGGCACACACCTGCAGGCAGAGAGCTGGGCAGCAAACCCACACAGATCTCCAGGAGAAAGGTGTGGTGGAGTCCTCATCTTACACAGCGTACGTCACTCGGAGCCCAATTCCGCAAACACACCTGCATCGGGATCGACTACTTACAGCAGAGCTTTTCCTAGCGTCCTGCCTAAAGTCCACACCCTGACAGCTATTTGTCCACTTGTAGGAAAACATCTGGCGGTCTTGCTCCCTTTACAAGTGGACGTACATCGCCTACAGAACCATCCCTCGTCCAGCCATCGCCGCGGCTGGGGCACGGGGACAAACCGCCCCTCCGGACTCGCAAGGGCCTTCGCAAGCCCAGGACGAGGGATGCTGACAGGGCTGCTGCCAGCCCCGCTTCTGCCCACATCACCACCTACGCTCAGCTCCATCTCGGGTGGGTTATCAGCGGAGGAGACAACACGGTATTCTCTTAAAAAGAGGAAAAGCCCACGGCGTGGATCCAGCCCCTCTCGCCCACCGGCCCCGTTTCGCCCTGGCAGGTGGCTCAGCACAGGAACGGGAAGGACCCGGGTCACTCCCGGTGTAGGAGCTGTACCACAGCCCACAGCCACGCAGAGGCAATTTTGTGGTAATCGGAAGAAACG
>NW_009630105.1:0-604 GCF_000690535.1 Cariama cristata
TCAGGGCACTCGGGGAAGTGGGGGGGGCACAGGGTCTCCGTGACCGGGGAAACCCCCCCCAAAAAATAGGGGGGGTGTCTCCAGCCCGACGGGGATGCGTGTGCGCACCGGGCAGAGGCTGAAAACGCGGGCAGAGCTAAACCCGGGCAAATAACACAGACACGGGTGGGAAGGTGGTTATGGGCACGTGTGAAATGGGAATAAAATTACAGGCGCATAAGTACGGCAGAGAGAAAGGCAGATGTTTGTGCTTTAAACCCACGCGGGAAATCTGTATGTGATAATAAATACGTAGTGATATACGTACCGACACACATTTAATGCATATTAGACCCGGGAACGCGTGTTCCTTATAAACCTGTGTGTGCTGCCGTACCTAAATGTACGGTGTGATTTGTGCCACGCTGTGTGCGTGGGCGTGGGGATGAAAATATGCTTGTGAACACGGGGCTATCGGCATGCGGAGGAAGAAGGGAGAATTAAATATATCGATGTCTTTTTTTGTTTTGGTTTAATTTTTGTTTGGGTTTTGTTTTGTTTTGTTTTTTTTCTTTTTGTTGTTGTTTTTTGGTTTTTTTTTGGTTTTTTTTTTTTTTTTTTTTCC
>NW_009630105.1:643-937 GCF_000690535.1 Cariama cristata
CCCCCTCTCCCCGCCTTGCGAAAAAAAAACAAACCCTGGCGATTTTTCTCTACCAAAGCTGCTCTTTGCTGAAGCTTCGTTGAATTCCTACGGAATATCAGCGCTTTCCTTAAAAAGAGAAAAGGACAAAAAAAAATCCAATTAAACCTGATTTAAACCGCCCGAGTGACTCTACCAGGAGCAGATTTCAAGGACCTGCCTTGGCTTTGCTTCTTCCAGGAAAAAAAAAACACACACACAAAAAAAAAAATTAAAAAAAAAAAAAAATAAAACCCGGGGGCAGGTTTTCCGTGT
>NW_009630105.1:1014-1291 GCF_000690535.1 Cariama cristata
AAAAGCAAAGCCGTGAGGAGCTGAGCCGAGCCCCAGCCGGGTGTAAACTAAGAGCCGGGAGGGGAAAAGATGGATTTCGGACACTTTTTATCCCGAAAAAAAGCAGGGGATGGGACACAGCAGAGGACAAGGACAAGGAAAAAAAATCCCTGCTCTGCACTCGGAGGTGTTTTTGGTTATGGTTTGGGGTTTGGGTTTTTTTAAATTTTTTTTTTTAATTTTTTTTGTTTGTTTTGGGTTTTTTGGTCTTTTTTTGGTTTTGGTTTTTGTGTTTTTG
>NW_009630106.1:0-220 GCF_000690535.1 Cariama cristata
CAGGAGTTCTTCAAAAATTACGCCGCCCCACCCCTCAAAGGAAGAAGAAATACCCCATCGCTGCAGTAAACACGATGCGTGTTTAAAAAAAATAAAGAAAAAAACGTACCAAAATTGCATAACCGGTTTTTAACATTATTTTCTTGTGCTAGGGAATTAAGTCATCGCCACCACCTGACGTGTGCGGCCAATCTGCGCGGAGCAGGCGGCGGCCCCCCAC
>NW_009630106.1:276-1358 GCF_000690535.1 Cariama cristata
CTTTGGGGGAAAAAAAACCAAAAAAAAAACCAACAAACCCACACAATCCTCGGTCCCCGACGCTCTCACCCTGCCGGGAAAGGGGTTTGGGAACCGGGAGGGCCACAGCCTGCGACGTGGGGACCCCCCACTAACCCACGGTGGGGAGCAAGAGGTCCTCACCTCCCCAGTTTTGGGAAGGATGCTCTCATTACGTAACCTTCCCCCCCCACCTTTCAGCCCGTATGTCAAAAAAAGCCATGGGGATATCTGTTATCCGCTAATAACCAGCCATCCTTAAAAAAAAAATAATCCACATATTATCGGCCTGAAAAGCAGAAACCCGATGTGACAAAAAGTCTGGTTTTATGCTTTCGTTGTGTTTCAGGATTCGCTAGGATGCTGCCAATAAAGTCTTCTACTGCCTGCCTGGCTTTGATTTTACAGCAATTTTCCACATGGAGGGACAAACCCCGTTAATATTACTAAGAAAAACGAAAATGCATTTTTTTTTAAAAAAATCAGCTATCAGTAAATGGCTGCGTTGAAGGGCAGGTAGTTCATCAAAGTCCTGCTTGAGGGCACTTTGCAGACGCATCTTCTGCAGCTTTAACATCACCACGCCGGTAAGACCCTCGGCATGCCCACTAGCACTGAATTGCAGCCATTTACAGAAAAAAAAAAAAAAAAACAACAAAAAAAAATGGATAAACCGGCACGATGCAAAGATGCATCCTTTTCCCGAAAAAAACGCATTGTGAAGGGAAAACCTTACCTCTCTCGTGGCCGACTAGGATGTCCTTATGGTTGAAATACTCCACTTCTTCAGTGTAGTTCTGTGTATAGGCAGTGTTGGATCCAGCATTTCTCGATTCAGTCCAACGCACTTTCGCGTGTCCCCTTGCGTGGATTTTAAGAGATTTCACTCTAATTTCCCCAGTTACTTCTAAATTCACCCTTCCTGAGACTGTGTCCCCGCTGGAGTAGACGGGGACATTGCTGTCATTCAGACAGTCAAAGCTTATTGTCAAACTCTTCACCTTTCCCAGCACCATGGTTGTTTTTTTTTTTTTAATAGCAAAATGTAAAAAAATAGACTGTAA
>NW_009630107.1:0-200 GCF_000690535.1 Cariama cristata
CCTTCACCACAAGCTCGCAGAGCAGAAAATAGCGTTAGGATTTAAAAATAGACCTGGCTTTAACCACCCGACTCGCAGGCAACAGGATCGTAATCCTGTTGCTGGTATTACTACGCGCTTTAAATTTCTGGAAATGATTAGACTGGAAGTGTCTTGAAAAGTTCAGGTACCCGAGGGCGGCGGTGCGAAGCTTTGCCGCC
>NW_009630108.1:0-3738 GCF_000690535.1 Cariama cristata
AAGGCAAAAGAGTCCTCTGTGACCAGAGCGGCGTTTAGGTGAGATCTCCACCGCGGGGACAAGGCAATGCAAGGGGTCCCCGCCACGCAGACAGAATTCGCCATGAGCTCCCCACCACAGCGACAAGGCAAAGGAGTCCTCTGTGACCAGGCCACTGTTGCATGGGGACATGGCAAGGGGGGGGGGCGGGCCTCTGTGACATAGATGGGATTTGAAGGACAATGATGGAGTTTGAGGTGGGATCTAACCCTTGGGATCCAGGCGAGGGGGTCCTCTGAGACCAGGATGGGGTTCAAAAGGCAACAACAGAGGTCAAGATGGGATCTCTCCCATGGGGACAAGGCAAGGGGGGGTCCTCTGTGAGTGGGGTGGGGTATGAGGTGGAGGTCTCCCCACAGGGGCAAAGCAAACACACAGGGTGAGGTCTGAGAGGAGATGAAGAGGTTTGAGGTGGGGTCCCCACCAGTAGGGACAAGGCAATTGGGTTTTCCATGACCAGGATGGGATCTGAGTGGAGGTCCCCTGCTTTGGGGACAAGTCAAAGTGGTCCCCTATGTCCAGGATGGAGTGTTAGGTGGAGTTCCCCCTTGGGGGACAAGTGAAAGCTTACTCCTGTGACCGGGATGGGGTCTGAGGTGGGGTCCTTCCTTTGGGGACAAGTCAAAGCTGTCCCCTATGACCAGGATGGGGTATTAGGTGGCTTCCCTGCTTTGGGGACACGGTGAGGATGTCCTTTGTGCCCACGATAGGGCTCGAGGTGAGATGATGGGGTATGAGATAGGGTCTCACCCATGGGGACAAGGTGAGGATGTCCCCTGTGCCCAGGATGGGGTTTTAGGGGAGACGAGGGAGCACAAGGCAGGATCTTCCCCGTGGGGATGAGGATGACCCCCACTCCCGGCACGGCTCCCCAAGGCGGGAGGTGACCCTGGCAGAGGTTCTCTGTCCCCTGGGCAAGACTAGCCCTACAATTTGCGTCCCTGGCCATGCTGATGCTGAAGGTGGCCCCACAGCCGGGCCATGTGGAGTGCGGGAGGTGGCCCCGCACGGGCAGAAGCGAGCACTTCGCCGGAGGAGAGCAATCGCTGGACGCCGACTGAGAGACAGTGCAGTCACCCATAAAGTAGAAAGCACTACTAAACAGCACTGCAGGGTGTAGTGTTTCCTACTTTATGGATGAGTGTACTGTGGGCTACGGAGAAGAGAGCACCGCTGCGACCCACGTGCCTGTCACAAGTTGCGCGCAGTCCGAGAGCGGAGGACGGGCTGTGCCCGGCTCACGGGAGGGTGCCTGCACTCAGCTGCCCGCCCCGTGGGCACCGCTACCCTCCCTGGGCTGCAGATGCTCTGCTCCTCCCTGCTGCCCCTCTGGCACCGGGGGACCGGCCACGTGGGGAAGAGGGGCCACGTGGCCCAGTGCCCCACACGCGTGGCCAAGGGGCCCTGTTGGGTCGGAGTGAGCATCACGCTGGGAGGCCAGGTAGGTATCAAAGCCTCCAATTCCCTTTGTTTTTTTTTTTCCCCCCATCTTCATTTTCCATGTGGCGAAGCCCTGGGAAGAGCTGGGGGGTGGTGGTGGCCATGTGCGATGGGGAGAGGTACGGGAGGTGGATGGGTGCTCCTGGATGGCTTTGTGCTACCAAATGATTGCTGGGTGCAGCGGGGTGAGGGCGCTGCTAAATAAAACTCCTTCAGCCTTGACTTGTGGACTTTTTTATTCTATTCCTGGGAAATGTGAAACCAGGGAAGAGACACTTGCAGGGCCACGGGCAGCAGGGTTATCCCACAGTAGGAGACACTGGGAGCTTGCACACTGCTGGAGCCCTCCTTCAAAGCCCTGGAGAAGCCTCGGTGGGACCATGGGTGGGGGTGGTGGAAATAGGTCAAGAGGCGCCAGCAAATCTCAGCCCATCGACACCGGGCTCTCGCTTTCAGTTCCCCAAGGCTCATTGGCAAAGTTGCTGTGTCCTGCGGCAGCCCCGGCCATGGTCGCAAGGCCACGTGGAGTGAAGAGACCTTCCTCTGGTCCCTGTGTCCCTCCAGCCACACACCCCTGGCCCGTCCTTCCGGGGGCGGAGGGGGGGATTAAAACAAACCTGGCTTCCAGGGACGCAGGAGGAGGGTCCCTGTTCCCCAAACATGAGCTCCCGACCCCCCCTCCCCCAGGCATCTTCACCCTTGGCTTTAACTGCCCATCTCCTGCCTGTGGGAGAGGGCATCTAAAAATAGTAGAAAAAAATGGATTAAAAATACACATTTGTTTCCTTTTTTGAGCCTAAATGTTAATGGAAAGTTTCCACGTTTTGTAAAACTTTTTGTGCTGGTCTCAGGAGCGTTTGTGGGTGTTTTTATTGAGGTTGGGGTATTTTTCTTTCATTTTGACCTCCTCCTCAGGCTGGCCAGAAAGGACCGGAGTGTTTTGCTTCTCCTCACTGTCCCAGCTTTCCCACGTTCCCTGGTTTTGTGACTGTTCGAAAGGGATGCGGAAGGGAAAAAATCAAATCAAAACTGTCATCATGGTCACAAGGAGGCAAGTTTTTAAACAGTAAAAACGGAAAAGGGCTAAAAAAACCCCCCAAGCAGCCAGTGCAGACTGCCCCGAGCAGCTTTCGTTTTGCTGCGCGCTGGAAAGGAAAAGCAAGTCCAAGTTTTTAACATGCAAAAGTTTTGAAAATTCACCTCCTAATAATGAATATTCAAGTATTAGGGAGGATAAATACTGAATGTTTTTGATCGAGGACCATTGTGGTTATGAATATGACAGCCTTTCAGCGTTCACTGCCGGGGGAGACATTCAGAAACGTGTTTCTTGCTGAGAGCAGCAAAACAGAAACTGTTAGCTTTTTTCTTTTTTTTTTAAAAAAACACAACTCAATTTTTTAGCGCCCTCCCTCCAGACCAAATGCATTTTGGCAGGTTACCGCAAGGAAACGTGTCCTCTCCCCATTGGGGTGAGCTCCTGCTCTCCGAAGGACCTCGGCTCATTTTTTCCTTGCCCCTGTTTGACGCGGCAGAGGTGGGCAGCCTGCGCGGTCCCCCGGTCCCTGCTGCTTTGCAGATCCAGAAATATCCCGAGCAGGGCAGAGCCTGGGGCTGAGGCCCCTCTGGGTGCTGCAGAGCGTGTGGGTGCCCATCCCAGCGCTGTCGGGACGGCTCTGGGGAGGGTTATAGGCACCAACAGCCGCCCGGCCAGGCTCTGCCGGCATCCGAGGTAAGAGTCAGTCTGTCCTGCACCAGCCCCGGCGCATGTAATGGTGTTTCCACACCACCCTGTGCTGGGCCACCATACCTGGGGTTGCACCATGACCCCTGGCAGGGCCAGCTCATCGCATCCCTTTTTGCTAAGTTATGGCTACAGTCCGGTCCCACCGGCGGCTGTGTGCTGCTGGGGGTGGCAGGATCAGGGGGAAGAGCGAGTGAGGGCAACGCGGCCACTCACATCTCCCCCTTGGAACCGCACCAGGACATGTCAGAGGGTCACAGGGTGGGTGCATGGAGGTGAGAAGTGGGAGCTGAAGGACCTCACTGGGAGGGCAGGCACCCACTCGTGTCACCGCACATTCCCGCAGTCACCAGCCTGAGATCATGCACAGAGGCAGGAGGGGGCCGTCTCGCTGGGGCCATCCCCAGGAATCTTCTGGAAAGAAGGTGGAAATGGGTTGGCACCCACTGATCACCTCAGTCTGGAGGTGCCCATGGGTGCTGATATATGTCACTGGCCCCGCACCCATCTGTGGG
>NW_009630108.1:3825-6704 GCF_000690535.1 Cariama cristata
CCCCCCCACCCTTGGTCCCTGCCAAATGCCATTCCCGGAGCCAGAAGAGGAGCTCAACAGGACCCAGCAGGCACTAATTGGTCTTAATTACCCTGAGCAGCCTCACCTGGGGCCCCACGTGGACCTGGGGCATTATTTAAGCTCAGCTTTGGGTCTTCAATCCTTGGTTGAGCTTTGATGTAAGTAAAGCTCTGGTTGGTCTTATCTCCTAGATGGCCTCTGGCTCCATATTGTAAGAAGCCTGTCTCCAGCCACGCCTTCTGGATAGACCCTGGATCCATGTCGCAGGCAGCTTGTCCCTGGTCCAGCACCCTGACCGGACCCCACACCTATGCTGTAGCCTTGTCTGTAGTCCTGGCTCTGTCCCCTTTTGTTCCTGGGTGAGGGCCCTGGTCCCGGTTCACCTTACCTTGTCTGGGGCTGCCAAGGGACCCTGTTATCTGTGGTTGCTCATTTGTTGCCCACTGTGGAGCAGCTCAGTCCTTGCTGTTCCCAGACAGAGGAGAGCAGGAGGCGCTGGGGGGCCATGCGCTGTACCCCTGGCCCTGCCTCACCAGGCACAGGTCTGGCTCTTTGGAGGCTTTTGGAGAGCAGTGGGTGCTGCTGCAGGGCTCTGCTGGGATCCTTTTTCATCGCCCCAGACTGGAGCTGCTGATCTGGAGCTCTCCAATATCACCCATTTTTCATCGGTTGCTGTATATCATTGCCACTTTTCCCTGAGCCTGTGGTTTTCCCTGTTCTGGGAGAGCTTCAAGGATCTTTCTAGGAAGTGCTTTGGCCCATCTGCACAGTCTCAGAGCAGATGCGTGGGTGACTTGGAGGACCAAGGGTGCCTGTAGCACCCCATCCCCGTAGCTCTCGTGAAGACTTCATTGACTTGCAGCTCAGGGAGCTCCTGAGCCACTCAGTCTTTGTTTAATAGCCCAGATGAATTTCTCTTCTCCCATTTCTAAGCATGGTCTGTAGCCATGACTTATCCAGCTGGCTAAATAGCTGTAGGCTGGCCAAGATGTGAAAGATCATCTCCAGCTTCCCAAGTTCAAGGCCCCAGGAGACATCCTCTCCCTAAGGCTGGTGGCAGGGGTTATGTGGACATCCCATCCAGGGCATTCAGTGAAGGCTGTGGGAGATCCAAAATTGAGCCTGGGTTGACCCAGGGGGTTGGCCCTGGCCTCTCTTTCTCCAGGGTAGCAGGTCCTGGCAGTGCCATGGAGCCATGCGGGTCTGGTACCGGTGAGTGGCAGAAGCAGAAATCTGCACGGGGGCTGTGGTGGCAGCACGTCCCAGATGAGATGAGCAGCGACCGTGAGCAGCACATGGCAGTGAAGTACAAAACAAGACGTGTCGGAGCGGGGTTTGCAAGGAGGCTGCGCCGTGAGCGGCGTGCACGCCGCTCGCAACCGCGCGATCTTATCGGTGGTGCATTTCCCTTCCCGCTGCTGGCTCTTGCCTCCTGCCAATTAAACCTGCTTGTTCTGTCTTGTCAGCGAGCAGTGCAGCGCCTGGGCCTTGTTCCACGCTTGTGCAACACCAGAGATCCTGCCTCGTGTCTCCCCAGGGAGGAAACAGTCACGGGCAGGGACTCGGGGGGATCCCAGCAGTGGGGGGTGGTGGGATTCATTCTGGGCTGTTCCTGGAGGGGAAGGGTCACCTAAGCTGGTGTTTTGAAGGGACAGAAGCAGCAGAAAATGCAGAAAGGTGGGATCAGTTGTCTGGCATCTTCCCTCTGGTCTGTTGGCTGCATTCACTGCTCAGCACCAGCTTCCCCCCACCACGCACACGCACTCCTTAAAAACGGACAGCTCGGTGATCTGGGATTTGGGTGGGATGGCAGGCTCCTGCAGGCTGCGAGGTGTGAGACTGTTAGACCTGGTGGTAACTCCCCACAGCGCAGGAATCCATTTAAGTGGGTCATCTACACCCTTTGCAGTCAGCGGTGAGAAATAACTGTCTGTGGTGATTTGCCTGCGCTGTCTCTGCTCAGGCAGAGATGATGCATAGCCAACGGCATCCATTTCAAGAGCTGCCACATCTGCACAGTACACATCTGGATGAGCTGAAGAAGCTCTTAAAGGAGGTGCTCACAAAGTGGTGTCTGAAAGGGGCACCGAAGACCCCCGGCGTAGAACATTCCCTGCAGCAGGAGGCCCAGAGCAGGCTCTCCTGGTGCAGGAGTCATGACCACAAAGGGAGCAACACGCCGTGAAATGCCAAATGCCGGCACCAGCAGTGGAACTGGGAGTCGTTGCCATGCACAAGGACGTGGGGAAGCAGGACCCATCCCCATGTGCTCAGCAGTGATATGAGGGCTGTGCCACCCCGCTTAGTTTTGGGATCATCACACCTTGCTCTGCAGTGGGTCAAGCTTTGAACAGGGCTGGGGAGCGAGGACAGACAGATGTCCCCTGGGGTGGCCCTGTGGCTTCCCCCTGAGCATCGCTAGCACTGTGCAGCCTGATGAATGAGGTGATCTTCATCAAAGGCGCAGCAAGGCAGGGAGTAGGCAGAGAAAGATAGAGCACCCGTCTGCATGCTCTGCGTGTGTGTGTGTGCTCGGAGATGGCAGTGCCCCGCTTTGCTATAGTGTTATGTCTCCCTGGATCATATCACCCCCCCAACCCCTCCCTCCCTGCTCACACCATCCTCTGCCCCTTGCCCACCGCAGCCCCTACCCTGGGCACGCTGCAAGCAGGGCCCAGCCTGGTTTTCAGCAGCGGGTTGTTTCCCACAGGCCGTGCCGTGTCGGTGAGGGGGAGGGCTGAGGTTTTGCTCCCCCAGAGGGAAGGTGTGAGAGCATCCCCAGGGCAGAGCTGCTCTTTCTTGTGCCCAGCGGTCATCAGAGCGGGAAGGAAGGGGGGAAAAAAAACCCGCTGGGTTTT
>NW_009630109.1:0-204 GCF_000690535.1 Cariama cristata
GGGAATAGCACGGGGCAGCTGCAGCCGTGCAGCCGCTCAGCATCCTGTGTCCTCCGCTGCACCTGAAACAGCACCAGGAGCATCTAGAAACCAGGGCTGCGCTTCTCGCAAGGTAATACCCTTTCGTTTGCTTGGCTACCGCTCTGCCCATCTGCTCGATTCCCTGCAGTGGCTTTTTTTCCCAACCAAAGGCATAGAAAACAA
>NW_009630109.1:235-10794 GCF_000690535.1 Cariama cristata
GTGGCTTCTGTCGCAATCCAATGGATTAAAAAATAAAACCACTAGCTCAAGACTGCAGAAAAGGGAGCTATTTAGTCCTCATTAGCATCTCGTCTGCTCTCTTGCTCTTTATTTATAAATAGCTTCTGCGGGATCACAAGAGCTGGGATCTCTTAGTTTCTCTTGCAGTCCTAAGAAAGTCCGTAGCTTTTCTCCCTCTCCCTTTCCTGTCAGCGCTATTAATGTAAGTTGTTACTGAGTTACCTTCCAACCGCCCCAAAATGACTCTTAAAACTATGTGCTCTTTTTCTTCTAGTCTAATGTATGGGACAGGCACAGTGAAGTGGGGAATGCAGATTGTTATAATTCTGTAGCATTTGATGGATGCAAATATCTTCATGCACTCAGGAGGGCAGATGAGTGGGAAACACGTGATTAATATTTACAGTGTTCAGACAAGCTGTTACTCTATATTGTAAAGCTTATGGGAATCACCAGTGCAGATGAGGCTACTGAAATGTTACCCTGACTTAGA
Organism: Cariama cristata; assembly: GCF_000690535.1. NCBI lineage: Eukaryota > Metazoa > Chordata > Aves > Cariamiformes > Cariamidae > Cariama > Cariama cristata. The sequence goes on from NW_009630109.1 coordinate 750, forward strand.
ATGCATTTGTATAGTGACATTTGCAAATATCTTTTATGCTTAGGAAAAGGACACATACTGACATTCTGTAGAAATCCTTCTCTTGCTGTCTTGCACAGTCTCCTTTCTTCAGCTGCAATATTAAATCACATTTTGATACAACTGACAGAGAGTTGGTCTGGGAACTGTATGTTCTTAGTCCTTCCAGCTGTCCCACCGTCTTGTCTTGTGATAGTCGTTTTCCCAAGAGTGTAGCAGGAATCATAATGGGTCCTTACTTTCTTGGAGCTTCACAGAAAGTTAATCAATATTAAAAAATTGCTGAGAAATTATAGAGAAGTTTTGATTATATTCCTAATTTTAGATACTTATTTCATCCATCCTTTGAATTGCTTATGATGGTTTAATGATCATTTTACTTGTAGAAATGTCTTCTGCGAGTGTTATCATTAAACCATTATGTACATATTTAAAGATATTTCTAAAAGTATATCAGTACTATTACTATGAAGTTCAGGTAAATCAGTTACACACAATGTTCTGAAACTTTCACCTGTCAGGTAGCTTGTCCTGTGCTTGCAGATGAATTGGCTTGTTTTAGTAAGTTTCAGCCACTTTGGATTAAATGGAGAGTGGAAGAGAAAAAGACTTGCTCTTTTTATTACTAAAAAAAGAAACTGTCAACCCCTAACATCATTAACTTAATTTTGAAGGACTGTAGACAGAATGTCTAGGGATAGAGAGTTGCAGTTTAGTATGAAATCAAACCATCTTGTGAAGTGTCTTTTTAACAATGGAAATTAGTTTTGACTTGTTGCAGCATATCTCATTAAAATTCAAGTGCCATCAACATGCATGTTCCTTTGTGGTTTTTTTATAGAGGTATGTGTAAGATACACAGCTACATGGGCATAGGTGATTTAATGATGTAGTAAGCAGTGCACAACAGGTGAGTGTTTCCCTAGTATTTTGCAACTTGTTAGGATAAGACTGAAGTAGAGACAGGAATATATTATCTCTGTAGAGGTCTTCTTACATAGACAAGTATTTCCAGAAAATTTGAAATTTTCCTTTCTGTTTTCAGTTTTTCATATATGTAGAGCTTACAGATCCATCTATCAATCCTTGTTCACTTAATTTAAAATAAACTGTTAACTTTTCAAAGAAGAAAATAATGTCTTACTAGAAGATGATGACAAATTGGAGAAACTCTTGCTCTCAGAAAGCTTAGCAACTAGAAAGTGAAGACCTTTTCTTTTTATGGAAGCTATAGGCAAATATCACATAGAAAATTGAGAAATGGCTACTTTTCAAAATAAATGCCAAGGTAATGAATGATGTCAACTTTATACTGACATTTGTCAGAATATGAAAATATGGTGAAGAGCCAGTTCTGTCTGGGATATGAAGAACTACTGTTTTTTGTGGTTTGGTTTTTGTTGTTGTTGTTGGGTTTTTTTGTTGTTTTTTTTTTTTTTTTAAGCTAGGAAAAGCCTAATATCCCACTTTTTCTCTGGCAGAAAAGAAGATGTTTTTTCTGCTTTATTTAAGAACAAGTCTTGATGATTTGTCTGTGTAGAGAAGCATGTAATCGTGGGCCTTTACAATATCATTTAACAAGGTAATCCTTTCTGAAGATTTAATCCTGCTTTAACTTGCACATATAAAATGTTTGAAAGTGAAACCAAAAGACAGAAGCAGCCTTTGTAAATGAGCCCAAATTATACTCTCTAGAGAGTGGTCAAGAGTAGGAAAAGGAAAGCAAGAACAATCATAGAGGTCTTCATTAAGGCTGTAGGATGGGATGGCTTTCTCGTCTTTACTACAGTAAAGAGCTTTCTCCTCTTTACTTCTTGTATTTAAGAACTGAATGAGAAAAAGTTTCCATGTGCCTCTGTGTTGCTGTTTTCAAAAATTAGTTTGCAACCTACCTGCAAACCCAGTCTTCCTGGCATATGAGAACATTTGTCAGCTTTTAATTTTGCTTTAGCTATTTTGGCATGAAATAAATTCTTCTAGCTTTGATCTCACATGACTTTTAAAATATATAATCTGAATGTGTATTCCATTAGCTTTTAAGTATCATGAAGAGCTCCAAAAAGCCAGGGAACTGTCCATCGTGGAATGATCAGATAGATAGAACTCAATGGAATCTGAGCCGTAACTGATTATAAAGTGTTTCTACCATGTCAGCATGTTTTATATATTACTCCTTTATACTCAACTCCTGTTTTTATTATTAATAATCGTATCTCATTACTATTGTTGCTAGTTGTGACCATCCATGTTTATTTGCACATACTTGGAGACAGGAGGAGCAAAGACTGCATTAATATTTTAATGACCCAGCACAACAAGTCAGTCCTTGTGATTTTTCTTGATTTTTTTTTTTTTTTTTTTTGATCTGATTGTACGCCTAATGATCTGTTTAGCTTAACCTTCCTCTGACAGTGGAGCCTATAGAGCCTAGAGCTGCCTGCAACAGGGAATCTGAGGGACTTTTTTTTTCTTTTTGCCATGATCATTTAAAGCTTTATGCAACTTCATAACATCTTCCCAGATTAATGTTTGTGATTTTGCTTCCTTGGAAGTGTTGCCAGAGTAGAGATACAGTATTTATAGCGAGTCTCAGCACTTCTACCCAAGAACAGGGAAAGCAATCACATAAAATGTGCTGCATGAATTCTTATCCAAGTAACTGTCTCCTAGTCATGCAGATACTGCCATTTCTTTCCTTCCCATGGAAGGCTGAACCTCTAATCATTAGTTTGGACATTCAGCGTGATTTTAAATCAAGTTCTATGTGGTGATAATGGAGGGCTTAGTATCTCCACAGGACCATATATATTTTGTTGAGTTGGGCCCTCAGAAAACGACATAAGACCTGTAAATTCTTAGTATTGAATTGCTTCTGTCCTGCATTTAAAGAGTCATTAAGTCTTATGAATTATTTTAAATGGTATTACTGAAATCTTGAGGTAAAATCAGTATTTATTACGTCAAGATTTAAGCTGACATTTTTCTCAAAGCCATTCTTTTTATCCTGCTATATTTTAAGCTTATTACACTGAAATACTGTGTCTTCATGTTTTAATCTTCTTGCTTTTTTCCTGTGAGAGTTGTCTTGTTGCTAAAGTTAGAACCCTCTTGGGGGATCTATGCAACCTGTTTAATCTGAAAACAATCTGAGTTTTATAAATATTTGTAAATATTATTGTTGATAGAAGTGCATTTGCCTGTTGACAGACTTGCTGAATTTAATAAAAATTCCATGTACAGTCTTCCATGATAGAGCATAGACCAAGAAAATCACAATGACATAGAAGCAATTAACCATTTGAAGGCTTTTTTTAATGTTAATTGAGTCGCACTTAGGACAGATAAGATAGACTAAATGTTGTATATCTAAACCCCAATACTTAATATACTTATTTGTTTAACAGGCCTTTGGAAAACCTATAATCTCTCCTTTCAGATGGATAGCAATTAAGTTTATAATTTTTTGTTAGTTGTAGTCATATGTGAAAACCATTTTGCTAGCAGTATTTCATACATAGGTAAAAGTTGCACGGAAGAAAACAAATGCAACCATAGTTCTCTGCTTTAACCCTTCCTTCTTTGAAGTATTAATATAATCATCAAAGTCATTGCATCCCATTTCATCCAGTACACAGCCAAGGTTTAAAAAACTTGAATGATAAATATAATTTTTGAAGCAACCCAAAATTCCTTAAGGCTAAAGTAATGCCAAGATGACTACAGTTTGCGAAGAAGGAAAAGTTAAAAAGTTTTCTGAGTTTATTCTCAAAGCTTGCATAATTTTTTGAGATACTTTAAAATATGCACACTTAAAAATAGATTTGTTAAATTGTCAAATGCATTATTTCAGAATATTGTTCTTCATTACTGAGAACTTAACATGGAACAGCATCTTTGACCTTTCATTGCAGAAAGATGTATTCAAAGCTTGCTGGATTTTATGGAGGGGTTGTTCTAAAGGTAGAAGTCGTTACGAGAGTTTTTTTTTAATTGCTGTTATTATTCTTTTAAATTCCATTTCTCTTCTATCTTCACTACCGAAACTTCCTTAACATTTTATACCTCCTTTTGTGGTTGGTCCGAAGTTTTTGCAGCTGGAATTACTTTCCTTGCTCATGAAATAGCGCAAAGATTTGCTGTAACATAGCCTTTTAGTTTTCTTAATAAAGAAAATTCTTTTCCTTAAATACTATATTGGGTTTAAAGTTCAGAATATATGGGTATGCCAGGTGTGTCTCTGAAAGTGATGTTTGGTGAAAGACTTTTGATCTGAAAGGCTGTGTACTAAATGCTTCATTTAAATATCATCATGACACAAACAAGCATGGAGATGAAATAAATAAATAAAGATCTGTTGTCTTGGTTTAGTGAAACTAAAGATGCTAAACAATACAAAATAGAACAAGAAACAGCTCTTGCTTCAAGAGTTTGTTGTCCGGACAAGCAAAATTAAAGCTTTTGGACAAAGTTTAACAAGAAGACAATTCTTTTAGTTGAAAAATATTTATCTAATTCATGTTGTTTTTCTATAGAAATAGCCTGTACTTGCTGCCAGAAGTGGAAACAAGCTACTGTATATCATGTAAAACTTACCCATTGACAAAGTATTAAAAAAAAATGTTTTATTTTTATGGATACTTATTTATCTAGGTTAAAAACTGGAAAAAAGTTATGTGTGCAGTTTATGACACAAATCTGGCATGTACAAATATGATCTTGAAAGTTTATGTTATTTTGTTCACTATCAATGAATTTTTTTTTGTTTTACTTTTCCTTGTAATATAGTAAGTTTCTGTTAGAATATGTAACAATTACATTTTAGACGTGAATAGGGATCTGTACAAGCTGTTTCTGTCCAGTATAGCTTTTTTGTTGTTGTTTATTACTTGAAAATCAGCTGACTATTAACTAGTACAGCTTTTCATTAAGATGTCTGTATCCTGAGGCAAAATATCTTTCTTCTTGCCTGTAATTACTTTTTATATCACTATATGAGTTCAGCTGAATATTAGCCACATGCCCCTGTACACATATCCAGGAATAGTTTTCAATTTTAAGTTTTTATTGTGAGTATTCATCTTAGGTACAGAAAGTTGTAAGGGGAGGTTATTTGTTTGAATAAGATATATATATATTACATTAATGCGTGATTAATAAAGCACAGGATACCATGTAATGCTGTTGTTGAGGAATAAACCCTGTCTTTATTTTAAGATAGATGAAGTAATTCTAACATTCATTTTAATTTCCAGATTTGGCAAAATACTCCTTTCTTAACAGCAAGGAGAGTTTGGAGTATTGTTTGTTTGTTTGCTTGTTTATAAGTATGGGTTTTTTATTTCCTTTAAAACATAACAGTTTGTGCATGTGTCCTCTAGATATGATGAGAATGTAAGTCAAGTTACTACGATAATATTGTACCTGCTACCTTAGCACTTCTGAATTTTTGATGGATATACTCAACAGATTTTAATTTTCCTTATGTGGTAAGAAATGAAGAAAACATGGTCTGGAGTATGGTGAAGACATCTTTGGTCTTCATTGAGGAAGGCGGAATTAGCGGTTGTTACTGGGTTGGACTGGCATACCTAGACCAGGAGAGCAACCTCATTCTCTGAAGTACCGTAATATCTGTTAGCTCCAAGAGTTTCCTTTTAGAATGGAAGATTTGAAGGTCAGTGTTGGTGCTTGAAACGAAGTCTGGCTGGTGTTTTGTGTATAGTGCAAAATGGAGCTTCTTCCTGTTTTGTCTATCATATAATATAAAATTGTTTTTCTGATATTCAATTTAAAAAAGCAGCAAGACTGATTACTACCATCTATATTGAAGTTGTTCAGGCATTTTTCATTATAAGACTCTCTTTTCAGTTAGAACTTTAGAACTTTGTGACACTTTAATTATTTCAGCTACAATTCTCCATGCCAAATGTTGTCTCCTGAAATGTTTTTTCTTAGGAAAATCTCAGTAAAAAACTAAGGCAGTCATTTTTGCAAGTAAAGCTGGAGGAGTGGGGCAAAAAATGACAAATACAATTTTGATCATGTTATAATCTATTAAACCCATTTAATATCTTTAAATTCAATAAGAGTTGCTGTTGTCATCACTTAGAAAAAACTCCCTTATTTGTAAGGTTATGAATCTTGACAATGACATTTTGCTTCAAATCCTATATGCTGAACGTATCTTTATCATGAATGCAGTGTTTTTAGTGATACTTTCCTTGCAGTTTGCCTCTTCAGCATTCAGAAAACTCTATTCCAGTCCAAAAAAAACCTGGAAGCAAGATGACTGACTCATCTGTTCACTTGGTTCTTTCCGTGCTAAGTGCCCAGGAGGAAGATGGAGAATGTAAAAACCTGACTGAAGTGCAGAAGGACTTTGTTTGGTTTTTTAAATGCTGTACTTCTTGAAATATTCTGTTTCAAACAGACCATTACTGTGTTAAGAGTGATTTCTTCAGGATGTGTGTACAGATTGCCTTTGCTCTTTCTCTCCTTTAATGTCTGCTGGTTTACTGCTTATTATATTAAAGACTTTTCATAGTTATATCCATTGTGGAATTTTCTATTAGCAACCTCTTAAACAGTCAAATGGGAGAGTTTGTGATGGAAATCTCATTTGGTAACTTGTTGCAAATTAGTCACATTTCTCAAACAGATTTTGGACAAATATGTCCTGTGGTGTGATTGGACCCTGCCAACGCAGTTTCAGTAGCAATGAAGACATGTTGTGTGTCATCTTTTTTCTTTTTTTAACTTGCTGACGCAGTTGTGTCAGAAAAAACAACATATTGCTTTGCTAAATTGAAGTAGGCTACAGAAGGATGAGAACTTTCATGTCAGTCTCTTTTAGCGGGGAGAGGTTTCGTTGCTTTCTGTAACTAAAATTGCAAAAGGTATATTAGCACAGATAAAATATTAACAAGAAAAAAAATCCATGTGTACATTATTTTGTGTATTTCCAAATTACGGCAGGTTATATTCAGAAAGTACTGCAGGTAGAAGAAACAAATGTATTACTTGCTATCAGAGTTTCCACTAACATCTGCCTGTGCTTCCAGTGCACTTCCTTTCCAGTTTGCTTAGTCGTAATACTGTTTTCTTCTCTAAGAATCAACTCATACCCTAACTAAGCTCTTTAAAAGCAGAATTATTTGTCTTCATTGAATCACTAGTAATTCCAGGCAGTTATTTCCTTCTTTGTACTCCAAGTTCAAAACTAGGCCTGACAGGGAATTACCTTCTTTTGGAAGTTACTTGTGAAAGAAATGATACATTAGATGTCTTGGTCAGCTTCCACTATAAGAATAAAACTCCTATCTGGATTTTTTAAAATAGAAATTTTAAGTATTATGTGCTCTTTTCTTTCTTTCTTCGCCCTTCTCTTTTTACTGTAAAAGACAGGAGTGTAAGCCAGGATTTTTATTTATTTATTTATTTTCCATCTGTATAATTTTTTTCTAGTGTTGAAAAATCCAATGGCAAAAACATAATTCAGTGAAATTCGGTAATACTTTAAGCTGGGAATATTTGGAACAATTAACATGTAGGAACAGCCTTTTTAAAAAAAATTTTGTACTTAGCTATGTCAGAAAATGGATTTGAGGAATTAGGGGAATAATCCTATAACATTTTACATATTTCATATCAGGTTTCTAGATATGCTTCATACTTCTCTTGTTTTGTTCTTTTTGCGTATTCCTGTGTTCTCTTCTGTAATAATGCATTAACAAGCACAATTCAGTTCAAGTCTTTGATGGTCTTAATATTTCTGTGAAATTTTTCTGTTTCAGCTGTAACCATCAACAGAAAATAGTGTTTTAAGAGAGATTTCTGTTTTGTGATCTTAATTCCAGCATCATTGTTAAAATGTACATCACCTTCTAGATCAAATATAGATATTATAATTATCACACATTTCAAGATAATGGCTCTCCGTAATCTTGTATATAGTTTTGTCTTTTATTAATAAACAGTGATGTGTTGTTGCTCATAGAATGTGAAGAGAGTGATAAAAATCATTTTATTAACAAAATTGTGAAAACCTCAATACATTTTCATGGCATAGAGGTCATGGGCAAAGAGTTGGTATATTATTTGTGTGTTATTGTAAGAGATTTTAGACTAATGCAAAGGCATGTTAAATATTCTGTGAACCCTGAGATGGATTAGGTGGCAAAATCTAATAGCAGATCTAAAAGTGCATGTTACCTGGAGATTATATTTCCTTTTCATATGTGTTCCATCTGTTCTCATCCGTGTTATGCTGGCTGAAATACAGAAAGGGTTCTTTTGTCAGATCATTACCCTGCATCCATTTCTTTGATTCCTGTTGTGTAGACCATTTCTCCTGCTACCAAGTGATTTACCAAGGCGGTCTTGTGGCCTCAGCCAGCCTTGTGAGAAACCAGAAGCATTTGTTTGTGGTTTTTCTTCACATATACTGCTTTTATGAGGAGGTAGTGGAGTCAAAATGAGACTTTGTAGTAGCAGAGCTTATATATCCTGGTCTGGTCATATGTTGATATTGTGCTTTGGAAATCAATAAGAAACCATTAATGTGGTTTGATGAGTGGATGATTAAAAGGATGGTTTACCTCTTTATGCATTAAGTTTTGTTGTTTCAAACACTGTATAAACTGCCTGGTCCATCTGTACCATGCTAGTGGCCATTTAAGGATACCTTGGAAGATGTATTTGGCTCTAATGCATCAGGAGTGCTGGGTAACCTGGAGTTTCTATTAGTGTTGCAAGAGCACCATTAGCTCATCTAGTTAGCTGTAGCTTGTTAACCCTTTGTGAATCAAAGGATTCTGCGTAATATAATTTCCTACAGATCTGAAATGAAGTCTTAGATTTGCATACCTTTTAATCGTAAGTAATGGAAAAGTTCCTTACAAAACATTAAAATCTGTCCTTCCTGCCTACAGTCAAGGCTGATCTATAGCAGAAAGAAGCTCTTCATGCTTGTCCTGCCTAAACTAATATGTTGCTACAGAAGAGTTAGTCTCTTAAAGCTATATTGGCTTGTTTTTGTGACTTGGAAGAAAGATGGAGAATTATTTGGCACAGTATTTTGCTGGAAGTAGGTACAAAGATTGATGTGGCTACAGATACATTCTTTAAAACTGGTTTCTGTTTTGGGGATCTGGAATTTTTTCAATTTGCAGAAAGATGGGCATACTAGAGGAACACTTAAAGGAAAATATCTTACATTGTTTAGATGGAATATTGGTTTGTCACTAGGCATATAAAACAGGGGTAATGATTTGACTGCTCAAAGTTTTGTATTTGAGAAGAGAGGTTTCAATCACATATCTATTTCTTCAGAAACCTTTTATTAACTTCTGGCATTTGAAGATTGAAGGGGTGTTTTCTTTTCCTTGCTCTGCCCATTTTAACATCTCCTTCCTCCCTCATTTTTCTGTTCTCTCCTTTAAGTTTCTATTTTCTGTCATTCTGTCTTTCAAATCCAAAAGCATATAGGAAAGGAGTCAGCATTAAAATATGAATTTTAAGGAGTATATTTTAAATATATTTTTTTTTTTAGTTTATAGCAAGTAGGTGATTTTATATAGGGATTGCAACAAAATATCAGGAGAAACATTTTTACAGGAAGCATAGTGCTGGAAACCTTTTGGTTTTTAGGATCATGTATCTACTGTAAAATGGAAGCTACTAACACAAGGGCATGTCAGAATTTTTATTGAAGGAATACTACGGAGACCTAAGCTGTTGTATAAGCAACCATTATTAAGAAATGCACTGAACAGGAATGATCAGTTTCAAGGATATCATTGGCGTTATATACATCTCAGTCTGAAGTCTTTGAAAATACAGGTTTCTAAAGATACCCTTACGATATTTATTATCCTTTAAGTTATCCTTTCCGTATTTTTCTGCTTTTGCAATAGCAATTCAAAAAAATTCCCTGTTCCTTGATTGAAAGGCTTATATAGCTTCTCCCCACCGTGTGGCTTTTGGAAACGGATCACTAACAAGTTGCACCAGGGGAAGTTTAGATTGG
>NW_009630110.1:0-5599 GCF_000690535.1 Cariama cristata
GCAAAGGCAAAATAAATGTATAAATAAAAGAAATAAAAGACAAGGAATCAATCAAGACTGCATCTTTTGTAATACTGTTGTAAGCCCACAGAAGACAACTGCAAAAAATCTCATACCAGTGGGGTACTATTCTCTTGTCCCCCACCACACACACAGAGGACTATTACTGCCATCGTTAGCACCAAGAACCAAGAAAATTCAAAGGAACTGGCAAAGGAATATCCTTATTAAAAACTCTGTAAGTAAAACAAAAGGAAGGACATTTTGCTATTACAGTGAAATTTCTCTCAACACTTTGCTTTTCAATCACACCATTCTTTTAATAAAATAAAAATAAAGAAAGGTTTTCACGAGCAAGTTTCTGCTGAGACTAGGCACCTGAGAGTTCCCTGTAAGCAGTTCCAAACACTGCCTAATGCCAATTCCCTGCACAGAGTTAACATCTTTGACTGTCTAATGTTATAAAGTGAAAAGTGCTAACACAACTTGTCATTCTTGAGACCAATTTATTCATCAAAATTAGCACAAGCCCAAGCCTGCTGTCCTTAGTCATATTTGAAATCACCAACCACTTATGTGTTGTCCCAGCAAAATTAGCACAGTAAAGGATTAGTCAGGATCTAACCCTAGAGATAAAAAATTTGTTTAGAGTAAGTGAAATACAAAGAATAAATATTCAAAATGAGTGATGAAAGATATGTTTGTTACATCCATTTTAACTCCAGGGCAATGAGTAATTTCAGCAAGAATTTCTCAGTGTGATTTTTATCATTCAATATTTTAAAAATTATTACTGTGCATCCTCCATCAAAAGTTGGGATTGGAAATAGTGAAGCTGAAAAAATGTCCACTTCAAACATGTATGCAAAACATTATTCCCTTAAATTATGCTATTACTGACTGAGGTGCAAAAAGTAGTGTCAGAATTTACGAACAACTTTGTATTGTTCAAGGATTTAACAACACACTTTCCTCTTCAAATCAGTTATACAAAGTTTCACCTTCTCATACCTGGATCTTATCCTTATCCATGCCTTTCAAGGCAAAGTGTCATTTTTTCTTCAGTTCACTTCTTACTCATAAGTGCATCACCTCATTAATTTCTCATTTAATTTACAGCATGTGAGAGGGCATACCTGTAAGCTAATGTCTCCATATAGCTTATGGAAAAGTTAGTAAGTCAAAGTGGACTACACTGCCAAATCTTGTCTCTGCATCAACTGAGATAGCCCAGACTAGCCTACTGCAGATGAGGCATTCTCAGCTCAAAGCCTTTCTTATCTACTTCTTTCATGTCTACTTCCACCAGGCTGGATTGGCTGGTAGAGAGCGGCGCACAGGCTCCTTGCAGCGTGGCAACTGAGCAGCTCCAACTCTGATTTACTGTATATGAGAGAGACCCCTGCACTCCCCAGCCTCTTTGCTGTGGTTCTTCCTTCTACCCTGTCAGCATCCATACTCAAGAGTCGGAAGAGTTACTTGCGCTATTACCCTGTCTGCTGTCACCTAACCCAAATATAGATGCCACAAAGTTAAGTACCTCAAGTTAATAGATAGAGTCCCCTTAATTCCTCCAGTAGATCTGCCATCAAAGACCAGATGCCATATCATCTTAAGGCAGATCATAATTTTTGTTTGGAAGCTGCCCACCCCAGATGGCTACAGCTCAGTCAGGTAAGCCAGCTGGCAATGCAGTAGCAGTGGCTATTTACCAGAAGCTTTGCCAGGGTTTATACCCAAGTTGTTAAAACTGCAGCCTCTAAAACTGAAGACTGACCAAACGGACTTCCCAACCCATGCTGAGAGTAACAATGGTGCATGTGCCATTTGAATGTATATGAGCATTAATGACATTTTGATGGAGCATGGAGAGAGAATCACAAATATGACAGCAGAAGTCACTGGCATGCTAGAGGTCTAGACAACCTTTGACTTTCAGAAGAGAGTGGTGCATGTGTACACTTTCACATTATCCCCAGACACCAAACCTCTCCTTGCCAGCCTGGATCCATATAACCATCCCGAGATTCAAAAGTGCATTCACATACTAATGTTCTAGCAGTTGCCAGAAAGTAAGTTAATGGTTACCTGGGCAATTAGAGGAAGACAACACTACTCACTATGTTCATACATACTTAACATGGTTAGCAATTTAATTACATGATATTTGTATTATTCTCCAAATACAGTGACAATGAATCAATGGACTGTTTAACTCAGGACAACTTGACTTCAAAAGTCACATGATTTATCATGTGTGAAACATCACACCGTGAGGTATTACAAGCTGTAGCACAGGCAGATTATAAATAAAGCTTACTAAATAATGGGCAAAATTAAAAAATAATATTAAGGAAAATGAAAAAGATTGCCCTCAAGAACACTTATTTTCTTCCATAACCCTTATAATCCCTATTTCCTTGCATTCCTTCCTCCTGCATTGTTTCACTAATGCGAAATGAAGCAACATACAATTACACTGAGTGAGACAATACATTGCAGCCAAATCACCAACTGCATAGTGTGGGAGAATAAAGGTAAGCCCTTCGATATACATTGATCTTATCTTGCCCTCATGCTAAACTGCTGTTCCCACTGACTTCTTACGCTCATTCTGCTGCTCATGTTGCTTCCCTAGCGAAGCCTACACATCCAAAGCAGCCTCAGGAAGGAGTCTAATCATGGTCTGCTCCAATGTTCAGCAGAAAATCCTCCAGCCACATACAGAGCCACAACCTGCAGCTTCACTGTTGGTGCAATCCTCAGAACACAGCACTGATCAATCCCTTCGTCATTCTCCTTTATGGTAAAGGGATAGCAAAGTACTCTTCCAGCAGTTTCTCCTCCTTCTCTGCCATCTGCTCACTGCACTCCAGAAGTAGCTACTGCAGCAGATCATATTCAGCCTATTTTCTTTTTGCCTAAAGGCTCTCTCACGTCTCACTGAACAACAGTAGCATCATGGTACTCTGCCCATCCACGATCAGATCCAACACCCCTGAAAACATGTAAGCAGAACATTGTTCTTCTTGTCTACAAAAAGTTCTCATGAATCACAATAAAATACAAACTGCCTCAGACGATGTGTCAATGCCGTTTATTTTTTTTGTGAAAGGAAAAATATATATCAAAATCTAAGATGTATACGTATGCTGTACTCTCCATTCCTATTTTCTTGCAGGTTTTGCAGTGCTACTTTTTTATGTGTAGTTTCTGCTTTGCAGACTTGCAGAAGTACAAATCAATGCATTCCTTCCCATACTTGGACTGCCTATCATGTTGCTTAGTTCTGGACCACATGTGGCATGCAAGAGAAAAGGATGGATTGGAAAAAAGAGTTTCTCTTACTTTTAATTGGTACTTTTTAGGGAGAAGTTGAACACTGTAAGATGCCACAACTCCACCTCACACTGCCTACTAACTTGCCTGTAAAAATAGTCTTTCTTCCTGCTCCCATTTACCCTGTCCTCAAAAAGTTCCACAGTTTCTAGTTTCATGGTGTTGTCCAATGTATTGGCCATGCAAAATCCCCTGTGTCTTGTAGCTAACCAGTATTTGCGTAGACAGTCTCTGGATAAAGCTCTGTGGCCTGTGATAGGAAGGACATCAGCCTAGACAGCCCCTTCTGGGTTTAATCCATGAAATTACTGCCTTCAGTCAAGGCTTCATTCTAACAAGATTATTTGAACAATTTTCATGGACTGAGTTCTTCTTTTCAAACATTTTTATAAAAGCACCATTCATTGACCTATCCAATGCAGACAACTCCACACTAAAATTTACTGGAGAACATGGGTGGGAATTAAAAACCAATTTTTCAATCTATAAACTAAACATCTGTATTTTTGAATAAACAGAATATAACTTTAAATCCTAGATTTTATGTGGGGGTTTTTTTCCAGTTAAAAAAAAAAATCAAGAGTCAATTTACTGATCTCAAACTAAAATGTGCGGTAGTTACCATTACCTGGTTTGGTGTGATCCACATAATCCCAAATGCAAAGCCTTAGATGCACACAAAAATTAAGTTTATGTTAGAGGGGCCAGTGACCAACCTAAATGTTTAAACAAGAGAGGCTTGAATATCTGTGGCAACAAAGACTTGTAGAAGTGTTATCTACTTGTTGCCAAACCTATAGGCTTGCAAACCGTTGTAGTATCTGTAACATTCTTGATGGCTTTATCTTTCTGCATGATTTGATGACTGGACATCTGTTTTGAAATCCTTGCAAAAAGTGTTCCAAAATAATCTGTATTGCTATAGCAAAGCTCAGTCTTTCAGAAAAAGCAGCTGCTCTATTTTCTGGAATAAACACACAAACCATTTTAAAGACTTGACCCTTGATTCCTTCATCTCAGTACTTCGACTGACTTCAGGGAAGTTTCAGTATATGAGGAACACACAATGGGCTGTGATTCCACAGCCTTGAGCTATCCAGGCTGCTTTTCAGTCACATAAAGTAAAGCAGCCTCCCCACAGCTGTGCTGTTTTATATACCTGAAAGACAATTTCAAAAATTATCATGGTCTTACTAGGGAATTTGGATATGCAGTCATTACTAAATTGCCATAAAGTTCCATATTACCAATTTTGTCATTACTGAACAGCTTCAAGACACACAGTATCTTTGTGCTGCATCTCTTTTCACGCTGTAAGAAAACAAGAGCATATGAACAACAGTAAAAACGAAGCCAAGTGTACTGTTGAGAAACTTAGTATTCTCTTATTTCTAGGAGAGTTATAGCGTAATTCTAAACTGTAGCATTCAGCATGTCTCCTGAGTTTCCTTGCTGAAATATTGCAATGGAAATTTTATGGCATCTGTGTTGCTTTTGGAAGCCATCACCTCACATCTGCTGTCTCTGTAGTGTAGAGCTTAAGTTCAGCGTAAAAAGGTACTTTGTAATAGGCAATAGGAATCCTGACAGAGCGGTAATTTACAGACTCGCTCAGCTCTCCCGACTAGACTCACTCGTTTTTACATTCCGTAGAGGTTTTTAAATAAGGTACTCTTCAAGCAGCCACGAGCATAAGTCATTCCTTAAAATGGAGCATCACATCCAGAATGGGAAAGACACTTTTTAAACCTGTGTCAGTCACTCAGTTCCCAGCCAGATGACAAATTTTTCATTCCGTTTTCTTCACTGGCCATTGTTCAATCTCCTAACATTTTTCAGTAGAGCATTAACTACATTAGCACTAAAATAACCATCTGCTACTTTTGGCAAAGTTCTGATTTTGACCAGAAATAATAATACATATGTAGTAGTGGGACTGATGTCACAGCCCGGGATGTGAAAGACGTAGGAGCACGGCCACGTCCTCCAAGCACTCTTCTTTCACGTCTGAACGCAAAACCTTCCCTCAGGTGGGCGCAGGGGTCGAGAGAGGCGTTTTGCAAATCACCGCAATGATTACACAGTAAACGTGTTTATTGCCCCATTATTGCCCATTTCCTCCTGACGGGGTAATCCGTGTGTTCATTTAAATAGAGAGACAGACAGGGGTGGAAAGAGGATCCTGTTAGCACAGCCAACAAACTTGGGATTGCTTTTTTGTTTTGCCTCATCCGTTTAATTTCCTCCCAGAGCCCGCTCC
>NW_009630111.1:0-1062 GCF_000690535.1 Cariama cristata
GGGGCACAGCTCGCGTCCCGCAGCCGGTAGGGGAGAGGATTCGGTTGCTGCCATGCGTATATGAAGCGGCACTTGCCAGACTGCCACTGTCCCCTCCAGCTGCCCCACCACCACCAAGGCCACCACTACGTTTTAGTGCCATGTCACGGGACAAGAAACTGGGGAAGAGCCAAAGCCCAGCCCCATCCCTGACTGCGGTAACACCAGATACCCGCGCAGCAGCTGAGCCACCGGCACCGCGGCCGCGGACCGGAGGCAGGTTTGAGCCAGACACAGAACACGTGCCCGGCAGTACGTCTGCAGGACAGGAGCAGGACAACACAGAAACCTTCGGCTCTTACAAAGGTCCTTTTGACGGTATTTAAGGCAAAACTCCCTACGAAGAGACAAAATCGCACCCAGAACACCAACTCCTGTCTTTGAGTATATTCAAAAAAAAAAAAAAAGAGGGAAAAAAATGAACTCATTCTGTGTTTAATGATCGCCTTGGTGATGTTTGTGGACATGTCTGACCCTCTGTAAACACAAGATGATAATGATCAGAAGGGCAAACAGTTTGGGATGGGACTGAATGCACAACTGGGTGGCGAAACAAACTGTCCACATGCAACTCCAATTAACACACGCCCAACTCCCTGTTGGGAAAGCTCCTCAGGAGGACGGAACACCTCCCAGAGGCAGGGAAAACGCTCCACTCTTGGCTCCCTCACTCCCAGATAAAACATCCTCGAGAAGAGCCAGCGGGACCGGCACTGCCCGCCGGCGCGGGGTGAAACCGCTTGCGTTTTCCCAGCGCAGCGCTTCCACAGAAAGTCACAACTCTCCAAGGTTCTTCTGGATGAGCCGTTTAGTAACGAGATGTTTATAGAAGAGCTAAAATTAAAGCCTCTGAAGAACTGGACAGCGTTGTTCTCCCTTCCAGAGCTCTTCACCATTCTATTTCCACACCATTCCTTCCCTGGGCCCCCGCTCCCGAGCTGTCATTACCTTCCTCAAACCTGTTCTTACTCACTCTCAAATTAAGGCCCAGAAGTTGTCGGCGAGACACCCCATCTCCCCCCG
>NW_009630112.1:0-31268 GCF_000690535.1 Cariama cristata
GGGGGGGGTGACGGGGGGGATGGGACAACAGCCACCACCACCACCATCACAAATAAAACACATTCCCATTTTTCAAGTTGCGTTAATTAAAAATAATTTTCAGTCTTTTCTGTTTCTTCCCAAGGTAACAGTTTCAGGTTCTTCACCACAGCAGTTGCTATCCATGGCACTTTCCTGAATTTTTTTTAGCACCTTTCTAGTTCTGAAGTGCCCAGCACTGTAGCATTTTTTCTAACTGTAGTGTTACCAGTTCTCAGAAAGGGGCATTATCACCTTCTGTTCTAGCTGTGATGCCTCTAAATACGCTGCAGTTCTAAACTGCTTTGACTTTTTGCAGCCATATTTCACAACAAACTTATATGTAATTGTCTATTATTGCCCATAGGTCTGATTTTCAACATTATTGATTTCCATCAATCTTCTTCCTGTTGAAGGTGTTTGGGATTATTTTTCCCCAGATATAATCAATCTTCCTTCCTGCCCATTCTTTAAATCTTCTCTACCAACCTGCCAGTACAGTTCTGTGAAACACAATCTCAGTGGTTTTACATGAAAAAGTCCATATTACAAATGCATAATTACCTTTTTTTTTCATTGTTTCTTGGAAAAATAAAGATAATTTGCTCTAGTAAGGAACAGAAGATCATTACTCAAATGGGTAGAGCAGGATTATAAAGTCACTTGCAGCCAATGACACCTTTCTGAATTGCAACAAAACCAGTGGGATTCCTCCAGCCATTTACTCACCAAGACGAGTTCAGGCTCAGTGTGAATGGAGGAGTTCAGCCCACACGGAGCACGCAATGTGACACTGTCCTTCTCACCAGGTCATGTCAGGCACAGCAGCACTAAGATAGCACGAAGGTAAGAAAGCCACACCACAGACCCACAGATTTCTGAAGTAACCGCAGGGAATTAGGGGACCAGCTGCTGAGGACTAACAGTCCCTTCATCTCTGGCACCCTCCTACTTAGAAATTCAGTTATACAGAATCCTATTTAACATCAGTAAATACAACACTTTAGTCTCATTTCCATGAAGACTAAATGTAATTGCAAGTTAATAATCAGAGCCACCTTTTTATTGTGGCAAAACAGTTTCTGAGCATTCATTTACTTTTGGGCTATAAAAATCTCACATTTTGGAGGTGTGCATTATTATAAAATAAGAAAAAAGCTCCACAATCAGCATAGCCTAAGAAACAGATTTTCCAGTGATTTTTTCTAGAGACATTTCTTGATGTGGTGATAGTATTAACCAAAGTGATACCCTGACAAAGCTCTATGGCATAATAATTTTGTTTTATTTCAAATATTACTTCTGTAACTTCTCTGCTAATGCAACTTGAATAAACAGGATAATTCTTTCTCCTTTATTTACTTGTGATTTCCTTACTGAGCTTGATGACAAGATATTATTTTTTAGTAATAAAGTTTTTAAATATTCTATAGAAAATCGTATGTCATATGTCAAATTTTGTCATATAATGCAGCACAAAAATCTATCTGAACTAGAGTTTCTCTACATATTTCCACTGCAAGGCCATGCTGTGATTCAGGTCATCCTGAGGCTTCAGTAATGAGTGCAGAATATGCCACCATCTTTGCCAGTCAGGTTCTAGTCAAAACAAGTCTGTATCTTCTGAAAAGATGGCATTGAATATTTTATTAGTAACAGTGTCTCAACTCCAGCAAGATACTCAAACTCTGCTGTTCATTTTGAAAAGCCACCTCTTTGAAAATTTGTTTCAGTCAACTTTTTATTACAATTTTTCCCTCCTCATAAGGCAAGATAGTACCTCTGAAAAATCCATCAGACTTTCTCCTTCTTCCCTTTGGAGGATGTTCTCAATATATACTCTTGTTACAACCCCTGTGAAATAATCTGTTGATTATCAATGCCAATCTGCCCAGTAGAAAGGATTCTTTAGCTATATATTAACTAAAATGAAACAACTGAAATGCAGAGAGTGATTTATATTCCTCTACATTCATTACCATCATTTACTTTCCTCCAGTCCAGCCATCATTTATAATAATTCACATCCTGTTCCCACATACTATGAAGTCCTGGGGCAGGGACAATCTCTGTTTATCAATACAGGGAGTAATATGTGAGGATCCGAAATCTGATTGAAACCTTTGGACATTATTGAGACTAAAAAAGAACTAAAACTATCTCATGGAATTAAGATAGAAAAGGATACGACTGCAGTCTTATGAAGCAACTCAAGAAAACAAGCAGTTTGATCGACTCATGAAGGTTTTAAGAACATAAGCACGAAGATCTTTCTTGGTTTTGGATGATTTGGAAGTGGCTCAGAACAGACTGGGAGAACGAAACTGGCAAGTTACGATGCATTTCCCTTCCCAGATGACATTAACCCTATCTTCTCTCTCTTCTTTATAAGCAATAGACTCCATACCCGGATTAATTTTATTAACACGAAATGTGAGATCCCTGAGCACACTTGCAAACCAAAGCCATAATACTTCAACCAAGCGTGTGTCCTAAATATCCCCAATAGAACACAGAAAAGCAGCAATACCTTTTGCTACTCCTTGTTTTAATGTGTATTTTATAATTTTTAAGATTCTTTCTACCTCAGTCTGTGCTCCCAATTTTTTGGTGTTATCTATGCGACAGATTCTCACACTTATGCTATCAGTGCTCTCTAGTACAGAAGCAGAAGGAGCATGCCTGTTTCTCACTTCAAGATGACAACTGTGCCAGGCAAATGTTAGAATGCAAACCAAGCCATCTTGACACTAAAACCAGAGGACTTAGAGCAGTGTGAAAAAACAGTCTCACAGAAAAAGTTCAGGCTTGGACTGTACACGTCATTGGTTATCTATGGAATTGGGACACAGACAAATCACAATCAGATACGCCAATACATTAATGTAAAAAATATTTGCCACTGCTCTGCAACAGTTGCTCACATACATGCTCCAGAGACAAGTTACATCACATTTAGGGCAGAAGCATGTGTCCAGGCTGTTACTGTAGTACTATAAATGATGTGCTAAATCTATGTCCCCTCATAATTTGTTAATGTGCCTTTATCTAAAGTGGCATCTTCTAAATGATGGTATTATGAAAATGCAGATACTTGCTGGAGAGTTTGCAACTCTCCCAGAGGAATATCATCATTCAAGTCTTGAAAAGCACAATTAAGAAATTTGGACAGATCTGAAGGCAGAGTTGGGAGATTTTCAGCAGTAACCCTAGGAGAGGTTAGCAGGCATTTTCGGCTTCCAAGTACAACCCAAAAATAATGTCTACCTTTCTGAGAAAACGGCTACTGGGTCACACCAACATCGTACAGCTTTAAATAGCTGATCATTGATGAAACAGAGTCACTGCTCTGCATCAGAAAAGCAGTCCTGTTACAACGAGTCTTCACAAAAGAATCTCTAAAGAAAAAAAAAAGTAATGACTGGCATGTAAAGGACCTCCAGGAACAGATTTTCAGACATGCTCAGTTGTACCACTCCCACAGACTGAATTTGAAAATTCAGGTGCTCAGAAGAACTGAAGATCAGTTCTGCAAAACACATTCAAAAATCCCAAACTGCTCTAAAAAATTTATGACTAGACTGGAAAAGTGGTAGGAAGGTACAATCTCCCTTGTTACTACAAGTTCAGCCTCTTCCTGCAGTAGAAGAGAGGAAATTTATTTAACATGGTCTTGACAGTTATTCCAGTAGGAAACTGGGACTGATGGGCTCTGCTGCTGGCTGAACAGGACAATTCCTCCTACACAGGCAGACTCCCAAATAGTTCAGCGTCAACTTACCACATTTCACACCACCACTGTGCTATTCCTACTCCTTCTCCAACATGCTTCATTGATCTCTCTTGACATCTTCTGAAACTTGATCAGAACTACACACAACAATGTCTATGGGCCTTTACTAGACTTTTTGACCCCAGCATGACCAGATCTAGTCCCCAAACTTGAAACTAAAGACAAATAATTCATGACAGTTCATAATCTGGTACAAAAAAGGTAAAATAACAGGTTTTATACAGCTGAAATCCATAAAGCATCACAGGTATGTGGTTTTGCTTTGTTAAGAAGAGGATAAAAATCCATTGGCAAAACATATACTTGGATCCAAGCCCAACTGCCCATCTGAAATGATGGAGGCACAGGGACCCTCCCAATCAATTCTGTCTGTCCCATGGCAACCCTGCCAATAAGATGACTATGTTGTTACTTTTAAAACTTTGTAACGGGGGCTCCTTAGCAAGATCTGTTTTTTCATGATTCATGCTTTCTAAATATATTTTAAAACCTCTACTTTAACCTGCCTACCTTCTGCTCTCTCTAGACTCCATCAGAGGTCACATTGTGTTTTCCAGGAAATGGTGACAGGTCTATCGCTTTGAGAATACATTGCTCAGGGTAGAATTTACCTCGAATAAACAGAAGCCAATGTCTGCATCAGATGAGATCAGCAGAGCAAAAGCCTTTAGTTTCATAAAACCATCAAAAACAAAATGAAAGGGCTCTGACAGAAGTCCTCTAGCAAATCTTGCTGTCAAAGTTGCCATATTATCACATCCACTACACAACTGGTCTCCAAGCTTTTTTGATCATGCACTCCTATCAGTAAAAAATTTTCAAGCACACACCCCAACATATATTTATTTCTAAACTATATACATGTACTACTGTATTATTTAAAATATATATTGTTGCTATTATTATTAATAATACTGTATTACTAACAATATTATAATAAACATACCCAGAAACAAAAATTTTAAAAGGATAAGATAAAGATGAAATAAACAGTACTGTTAAATTTATTTCTTCAGTAATGCTACAAAAAAAATTCTTCCTGCACTCCAGTGGATTGTCTTGCATACCCAGTGGGGTGTGCAAACCCAACTTTGGAGACCACTGAACTAGACCACCCTGCTTCTCTGCCAGGTAACATGCATTTGTGCTATGGTTACACCAATACAGAGATAAAATAAGTACAATGCATATTTATTGGAAGTTTATTGACCTGGCATGATTGTGCCCTAGAGGTGACTGAGACCCAGAAACAATCCTTTCTGCTACCCTTTTTATAGGTACTCTGTTACATAGCAGCGGGGTCGGGCAGCCAGTTGTAGAAAGCAGGGGAGCGCATCCCAAGCAAATCAAAATCAGAGTCAGTACTGAACATCTGCTAGTGCCGAAAGGCACTCAGTTGATTGTTCCATGCAAACCTCATTGCCCTTATTTTCATTGTACTGTGAAGCAGTTTGTGTGGAGTGAGATCGTATAGGGAGAAACTGTCAAAATGTTCCACTAGCCCTAGGCCTGAATATTTTGTCTGTTCTCCAAAAAGTGCATATAAATCAGGTAATCACAGATGACAGCAGTATCACCTAAATTTCAGTGTCTAAAAGTTAGATAACAGAATAAAAGGTAGCCATTCAGGCTCTGTTTATCATCACTGGGGAGAAACCAGCCCTACCAGAGTGCTGCTCATCTTATCCAATTGCAAATATTAAGGTAAGTCAAATAAATTGGCTTCTGAATCTGTCTTCATCTTTCCATACTGTATGTGAGGCAGCTTATGACACCTAACACCATCACAAATACATAGTGTTTGAATCCTTAAAGTAGGGCAGGTGAATACCACCCTGTACGCCTACCTGTTCCACTGCACATGCCACAGACATGGCCTTATACTTGAAAATGCTTGAGATAAAGTTTTTCCTCACTATATACATACAAGTAGCTTCATTTCTTACCCTGCATTCTTCCAATATGAACACTGACGAGACAACAAACAAAGACTATAACAATAACTGTGTTACTGTCATCCTGTGTCCATATGGTTTCTTGTTATAGCTCTTATTTAATTTGTGGCTGTGACATTTAGATTACGTTTTGCACCAACAGTATCAGTATCCAGGCAGATGCCTTGCGCATTCACGATGAATCACAGCCTTCTGACTTTTAGACAACAAGAAACAGAGGAATAATTATTCAAGTGATGATTTACATTTTGGTAACATCTACAGGGTTTTACCATTGTACTGTATACTTTGGACACACTATTTGCCCTGTTGACCCTTGATTCAAAAAAAGATCAAAACAAAAACCATGGAGAATTTATAGAGAGTACAAAAGAGCTACTAGCATATCAACAGCCTTTGGTATGCCGGTCAGAAGGAAAGAGAAAAGTTAGAAGGAGAAAGTTGAAAGAATAGGGAAGGAGGACAACAAGGGAAGGTAAAGAGCAGGAGGAATGAAGGGGCAGGCAGTGAAAGTAACATGATGAGATGGCCCATGGGAATGAATACACAGTCTGACAAACGAAAACAGCAGTTTTCACCGTTCAGCGCATCCAGAGCAGCCTGTTCCCAGCAGTGAAACGAGCACTCGGTGGGCTGAGATGGTGCGTTTCTCTCTACCACGCAACAAGGATTTCTAGCTATGGGCAACAAAAGCTCTGGCAACTCCAGGTATCAGGTCTGCTTCAGGAAGATGTGCAGCAGACCCTTCCTTTACTACCCCCGGCTGTGAGGATACAGAAAGGGATGTGAACACAGTCAGGTCTTGGTCTACTGTTCCTGCTATCCCAAGTACTGCCTAAATGTCAGGATGACCATGGGCATGGAGTACACCATTGTAACAAACCAGGTATCTAGTGACAAAATATGTCTCTTGGGAAACAGACCTGTTTACTACGCATGTTATCTAAGGCACATTTTCCTGTTACTGATACAGAAAAAATGCCTTTACCCGACACAGACACTCCCAATACCAACAGCAATGCATTCCTCATTTCACTGCTGTACTTTCTTCTCTTTTTTTGGGTAACAAAAAGGCTTTACAGTACTATTAACACAGTGAAACCAAAATAAAATCTGTGCCATGAACAAAACACCCAAATACTAAAGAATATAAAAACATTTTTTCCTTCTTTCCTTTCTCAGCTTTTAATATATCTGTAACTCTGCTGCCAGTTTACTGACATAAAAATTGCATCAATTGAAGTAGTCATGTACCTAAAAGATCAGGTTGCGCTGTTACCTTAGACCTTTAACAATCAAAGTTTCCTCTTATGCTTTTGTTTTTGTTAAAAATCTCTCTAAACCTCAGAAATATCACTGTATATCCTCCTTCTACAGGTAGCTCGTATTTTATACATCACTTTTGATATGTGCTATAAAGCTATGCTATTAAGTGCTCTACTTAACAAGTAATTTGGCCAAATTTTGCTACAGCTCCTCTCCTATTGCCTCAGAAATTTTCTTTTCCATCCCAAGAGAATGCATTATCTTTTCCTCCTAAGCCCCTCCTTTAGGTGTTGTGAATTATAAAAACATGGCAGGTTCCACTCCTGAAGTGTCTGCATTCTAGGAATGTAGAAATTAGTTCTCTCAGAGGCAAATTTCTACTACTTTAAAAGAGTTTTAAAACTTTCTAGAAGGGAGGCAGCCCTACAGATGTTCACGAAACAGATAATAAATTCCAATACTTCAGAAAATAGTCTTAAAACAGATTATCAGTTGTTCTTGCTTCAGGGAATGTAAAAGCATTATCTGTGTTAAATTCTCTTGCGTCACTTAACACTTTTAGGACATACAGCCAGATGTAAGAGAAGACACCCCGAATGGTAAAGCATTCACTCGAACTAGACAGGTAACCTTATGCATAGAGCGCCCCACATTTGTCATTTGCTGAAACCATTCGTAATTAAGTTTTCATGTTCCTCAATAAGTCACATCTTTGTAGCTTCTCATAACATACTACAGTAAGTATCAAAAACTGAAATAACAAATCCCTTAGGTTTAGGGTTATATTTTTTTCTGTCAGACCCAATCTTTGTAGTCTTTACCCCTTGTCCAGCTGCCTGCTTTAATAGCTCTCTTGTTTAAAAAGGTCTTGGTAACAATAAAAAGAAATAAAAATATGTCACAAAAATATAGCATGGGAACTGTGGGGTTTGCATTCTTAAATGCATTTTAAGAAATCAAGCAAATAAAAAAGACTACTGAATTTAACAAATGACAGGAGTTATTTTAGGCTTTCATGAAGACCACTGTATGAAGATACTGTATTTAGTCAAGTCTCCAGTACTTCCTTCTCCTCTTCAATTCTCAGGACATTTCAGTCTTTCAAAGCAATTTGGTTTTGGAAAGGCCACCTTCAAAAGAACAGTCACCCTACCAACAGGTGATACAGTGTAAGAACACACATATGGTCTGTAGTTCATAGAATTTGAGGTATTTTCTTGCAATTGTGAGGGCTTTCACTCGTATTTAAAATTTTACTACTTAGAAGTTCCCATTTTCAATAACTGTAAGATTGCTTTCTTTTGCTTTATAGTCTTTTTTGATACCTCAAAGAAAGAGCATCTGTCCAGTAAAATAAAATAAAAAAACACAGTGGGGAGGGGTGTGTGGGGTGTGTGAAGGGCCATAGGTCCATTTAAGACCCAGATACAGACCAGTAATCACCACAACAAGATTTTCTGAATTCAGAAAGAAGGGGCAGGGTTACATATTTTTACCCTTCTAACTCTTCTGATTTATGCAACAGATGAATGGGATCTCCCAGTCATTCAAGAGACAAGACGACAAGAATATGCTCTACATACTGATTCTTCTTTGTTAAAAGACATTCTTCAAATTTAGTAGATAGAGAGTTTGGCTCAGTGACCAACAAACTGAGAAGGGAGAACTTAAAGATCACTCTGTACAGGATTTACTATTACTGTTATGAAGTGACATTCCCTAAGCACATTGGTTGTCAGTACTTCAGAATTTCAGATACTTTTATACGCAACTGCAATGGTTTAAATATTGTCAGTGTTTAAAAATCCGTATCTTAATATTAACAATCTGTAATTTCCATGTGTTCAGATTCCGGAGCAAGGCTTCCCTCCACGTATAAAATCAAAACATATGTGACTTAACTGAGGCTCAGATAAGCCTTTGGGCTCTTACTGTGCTGTATGGTGATCCCAGTGGGCCAGACAGATGGGCACACTGACTGATGTCTGCAATAGCAGATATGACCTCAGTTTTACACAGTCCAACAGTCTTCCATACATCCTAAAATTCACTGCTATGAAGACATGTAGTTCTTTAACCATGCCATCTTCTCCCATGGTGTTTTTTACAGTTCAGTTTAGCTGTCCCAACAAAGATTTTATACACTGCCTCCATTTGTTCTTTATATCTAAATTGTATAATTGAACTCAAAGATCAGGATTTGAAATGTAGAAAAAATAACTGTGTCCATAACACAACCAGTTCTACTTCTTTACTGACATGACCTAGGGACTGCCATAATTGATTATAAATCTGTAAATCATCTGTAATATAGTATATCCAGGAAGCAATTTCAGTCTGAATTAAAATTTGTGCAATTCTAGCACCAGATACCAACATGTGCACTATTCCTTTGACTGCCAGAAAGGGTCCAAATCCACCACAGTTTGTACTTTCCCAGATTCTCAGCTTCGCATTTTCTTTAGTTGCAGTTCATGTTCTACAGTCAAAGGAAAATTTATTCCCAATGATATTGTGTGACAGCCACTACACATGGCATCAGTACATGCACTGACTGTTGTAATCACCACCAACAAAATTAAATGCTACAGAGTGGTACAAATATGCAGTGTATGTAGCTGTCCATTTTGTTCAAATGATAGTACCATTAAAGCCACTGAAATACGGGAATTTGCCATGTTTTAGCTCTGTAACCTTGCATCCCCTATCACGGAAAGGCCTCAAACACACTTTAGATGAATGCAGACACCTCAAGAGTTGAAGTTTTATTAACGGCATGAATATTTCAATCAATCACAAAATTGTAAATAAATTAATCTCTACAAAGCCACAAATAATGTTCCAATAATGTTATTCAAAAAAAAAATAACTACATGAATGTTTTATAATGTTGGATGCGCAACCCTAGTATGCCATAGTTCTGCAAAATCCATTTATTTCACCATATCCACAAAAAAAATAGCACATTCAGGTACCTTGTATTAGTTCTGAAGGCATGAACTGTTCATAGAATTGCAGAAATGTCTCAAGATGGAGGTTGGAAAAACAGTCAGGTACATCAGAAGAAACCAAGTTAGGTTGGGTGAGGTTAAAGAGATGATTGACTTCAAAGAGTAAGTGAGTGATTGAGCTTGAAAACACAGTCTAATAACAAACTTCTCACAAAAAAAAAAAGGTATTTCTATTATGTTGCTGCTGATGACTGCACCTAGTATTCATGCAATCATCAGGAACACATTCTTTTTTATTAGATGATCTTTGGGCAAGGTTTGCACATGCCTATCATATCCCAAGCATCCATGAAACGGCAGTAATTAATGATGAATCATTTATTCATTGAATTTTGTCTCTTCTTATGCTTGAATAATGACATAATTAGTCTGCAGTTCTTAGACTCATGTTTCAAAACTGGTGTATCCAATTATTTTCCATGAATATTTCTTGATAGGCAGCTTGCACATAAGCTGTTCTTACTGAAAATATCAGAGCATCAGGGTTTCAACAGGCAGATGGAACAGATTATTTTCAACAAGCTTTGTGGGAAAATGTTTCCAATACGGCCCGATTCATTATGTCAGATATCCTAAACCCTCGTGTTGAGTTAGGTCATTCTTGTTGTCATCAAGAGGTCACATTCCTCAAGAAAGCAATAGGGGATTCTGCACGTTATATCATGTGCTTCAGCGGGAAGGAAAATGAATGTCATACACCTGCTTTTCTGCAGTTACCAAGTTAGGGGATGTCATTATTAACATTTGCCACATTGCCTCTGAGAGGCAGTTACAGGATGTGCCTTTTACCTCAATGGCATGCTTGGAATCCATCATGACAAGCTGAGAAAGCCTTTTAAATATCTATTTTCTCCTTTTATGTCAATGAGACTCAGAAGGCCCTTTTCCTCACACACATTGCTTTTCTACACAGTAACTATTAGAGGTGCTTGTATCTAGTTTGGAGCTGCACAAGAGTACACCATGTCTCTTATTCATTACACAACCACAATAATCAGTCTGAAAAAAATAACCCAGCCGCAGCTGAGCATCAAAAACTATTTTTAATTAAACTTTAAAGCATAGTGCCTACATTTATACCACAGCTCTGGTTTCTACTAGCTTCTGAAAAGCAGGATATACTTCGTGGTCTGTAAAGAGTTGGGACAAACATATGCAATCTATCCGGCTAATTTGTTCAGTGCTGTCAGGCCCTGGAATCCCAATGCAGTCAACAGCAAGAACTTCTTGCAATGCCTATTCAAATATGTATAGTAGACAGTCTATGACCCAGAATCCAATTGTAACCCACAGAATACCTTAATATTAGTTCTGAATTGTTCATTCTGCCTCCATCTGTCACCTTACAGTGATCATAGCCTGTTTTCTTCATAACTTCTGTGCATTTTATTAAAAAGAGCTTCTTTCTAAAGCACCATTTCCATAATTGAACATGAACACCTAACTCAACAAAGCAATGTGCTGAAAGTCACTGAGGCAGAATGGATATAAATAGAATCCAGCTTTTCCCCTTCTCCTATGGTGTAAAGAATTAAAGATGTTCTTTTCTTTCTAGAACAAAATATTATGCTAGGGGACCAACCCAAGCATTTATTTCCAGATTTCAGCCTATTTTTTCCATGCAGTCAGATGATGTATAGTGTAATTAGGTGCTCTGGAAAAGGAGTAATAATAACATTTAAATGTTATGAAAAATGTCTCAAAACGCTAACTTGAGCATATGACCAACATAATCAATAATTCTCTTGTCACTTGTAACAGACTTAATTCTCCTGAGAAATCCTAACAAAGCTGTAAAATCTCTGCTTGCCTAGAAAACAGCTTTGCTGTATCTTTCTGTCGTTCAGAGGACACTACGTTCGGGTGCATAGGAACATGGGATTAGACGGAACCAATTAGTCCTCAAGTCCATTCCCAGTGACAATAAACAGTCTGGCAATAGATCTGCTGAACATCACTTTAGGCTCCCATTCAATAACAACCAAAAGTTTCAGACCTATCTCCAAATACTTTCCAAAAAAACAGTAAGCCAAAGAAATAACAGCAAAGCATTACTGCAATTCACATAATGCAACAGAACATAAAATGCCTGCAGCACAATCTTGCCCCTGGGATGAACACATAAAAGAAGTTGAGAGCTTACAGGGAAATTTTTTCAGCAGCTGAGTTGCAAATTTGCTTCCTAGGGCATCTTTGTGCTAAGGTTCAGGTCTGGTTTTTTTACATCCAGACTTATCCTGCAGCTCTCTAATCACAGAATTGGAAGGTATAGGCAGGGAGAGAAACACGCTTGAAGGAGAAGGCCTGGCTCTTTTTCCCTCTGTGGTGCCATAGCAAGGAACAAACACAACATAAAAACATTCATGGACCACAGTTCAATACTTCAGTTTCTATCTTCCTTTGGAGGAGCTGAGCCAAAGGATGCACTTGTATGAGGTGCTAATATGCAGGAACACCAGATAGCACATCTCAGGCTAATGTGAAGGAGAAGAGGGTTAAAGCCTCTTTAGCCCCTTGGTAAACCTTCCCGTAAGACAAGATCAGCCCAGAGGAAAACCATTACGCTCCCTGGTGCTGGAGAATTAAGGAAAGGTCAGAAAGGGGTGCTGTAAAAAGAACGCAGGCAAAAGAGTATTTTCTCTTCTAATCTGTGGTGCCAGAGGAACGAGATAACACTGAACCTGCTGCAACTTCACCTCAAGCACACCTCCACAATGGATGCAACTCGATCATTAATAACCACAGTGGCAGAACTGACGTGGAAGTTTGTGCTTAGCACATCGCTGAGCCCTTTTACCTGTTCTAGTAAAAACTGGCCTGCTCCTCAGGCACGCCTTGGGCAATCTGAATCTTTGTGAAAAATGCCCACAAACGTCAGAACTGTGAGGGACCAAGTCAGACCTGCATAGTAAGAACTAAATTCCATTCACAGTTGAAGAAATCACTATTAAACCAGCTAAGGATAGTGCAGGGAGTTAAATTCCTTTACTATTTGTTTCCAGCTGCAGTCTTTGACAATGGCCTCATTATTTATATCCTGCAAAGGTTAGGTAGCATCTAGGCGAAAAGCACATTATGGGACTGACAATTTATTTAACTGTGGTGATATTAAATTGCTGTGCATGTGGGAGGGACACTATCACAGAAACGCATCTCTCCTTTTTCCTTTTCTCAGGTTCTCCTAAAGCTACATGCTAACAACTTTGCTCATAGAGCAGCATCAGGTAAACTGTGTTGATGAATCCCTTCATCACGTATCTTCCTGGGGAGATGCTCATTACATGCTTCTTCCAAACAAGCAATAAGAAGCCTATGGCTTAGTAGGTGCAATTACAATCTTGACATTTACTACTCACAGTACTTACAGTTACTGTGATATTTACAGTATGCCACACTGAGTTCTGAATGCCACAAATACTATAGGGAAGGTAAATACTGCCATGCATGAAAGATGTAGGCACTGATAGTTTTCAGTGTCTTATAAACAATGTATAAATAATCAATAAATAACATCCTTCTTTTGATTCCTTTATTTTTCTCTTTTGGAGTGAGATAATTTCAGAAAGAGATTTTCTTCCTCTTTTCATCTTCATTACTTACTTTCTAAGAGGTAAAAAAACCCCAGTATTTACTACAACAGCTTTAATTTCAGCGGGTAAACAAGAGGCTATTCATTTAACACCCCAAATTGAGTTTTGACCACATTATTGGCATGCTTTACACATTCCAGAGATTTTTATTTTTTGTTTCCTAAAGAAACTAAACTTATGCAATCACACTATCATATTCTGTGTGGATGGATGTAGCCTTTTTCTGGCATACTGCATGAGGTCTACCAGCTCTTTGCACAGCCTTGCCAAATTTGACACAGAGATAGAGGTCCAAGCGCTTATTAAGTACATTCATCTTTTGTGAAAGCACAAGGCTGATTAGAGACGAGAGATCCAGTTAGTGGTCTCACTGAGGGAAAGACTAATCTCAGCTTTTGCTAGACACCATAGCATCCACACAGGACAGAGTAATTTCAAATGCCCCAACAACAGATAAAACTTTAATCAAAGTTCTCAACCAATTCAACCATGAAATACCAAGCCATAGTTAACAAGACTACATTATGCCCCTGCTCACAGAAGTTCTTGTTTCATTAATGTTTAGAACCAGAGATATCTGCAGTTTAGAAAATCCCAAAGTCTTTTATCTGCTCTCAGGCTCCTATGAAAACTGAATAAATTCAGGGAGTACAGATTGAATAAATGGCTATTAAATAAAATGGTCCAGCTAGGAAAAATGGTCTAGGAAATCCTGGTGAATCACTTTGCACATACACACTGTTCCATAGTTTTTTTCTACAAAATGCCTTTGCCAGAGACAGAGACCTGAGAAATGTAGACCTTTGATTAGACCCCATTCAGCTGCATTATGGCTCTTATGTTTGGAGAATTCTGGATAATTACTTTAATCATAACTAAATTTCACTGACCTCTCTTCCAAGCAAAACTCGGACATTTGCTGTTCCTTCTGTGTCTCCATTTCATAATATTAAAACATGGACTAATCAAAACTCCCTGATTTCTTTTTCCTACAAGAGTTCTTCTATTGGCACAGAATACACATGGGATGAAATACAATCCTGCTAATGAGATAATTAAGTTAGGCACAGCCTGATTGAAATTTTAAATGTCTCGGCCCAAATGGGGACTTCTCAGTCCACTTAAATTGACTCTCTAGAGAGTTTAGGCAGTCAACGGAAAAATGCAGAGGAAGATCTCGTTCTCCTATTATAATCCCCTCCTCCTGCAGCAGAGCACCAAGCCCCTTTTTGTTAACATACATAAATCTAAAAATACTCCATTAGAATCAATGTCAGGTTTTCATATAAATATGGGGTCTGTTCATAGCAAAAGAGACATTGAAGAAAAGGTGAAAAGGAGGAGGGAAGCAAAGCGAGTAGGTCCAAACCCAATACTAGAGACCCTGATTCCATTCACTGCAAAAATTAAGGACAGGTGTAATTCCCTTTATTTCACTCATGCAAGAAAGCGAAGCACTCTCTCTCACAGACAGACCCTCTCAGACTCTTTCTTTGCCTTTTCCTGATGCTCTCAGAGACTTCTATCTTCAGTTAGTTGTCTTTGCCATAAGTTTCTTTAAATTGAAACCAGATGATCTTCCAGATTCTGGGGGACTCCTTTGCCACAGGAATTCCTGGGAATATAACCCCTATTTGATGAAACTAAGAACTGCTAAATTAACAAAGGAATGACTATAGATACGATTCTTTGTTCATAGTAGAAATCTTGTTTTAACAGCAACTGTTTTTAAGGAACACTCTAAGAAAATAGGCAAGTTTGCATATTCACGATCTTCTATTTTATTTTCTGTCAAACAAGACTCTGAACTTACAAATATTGTTTTTCTCTGTGTCTGTCTCTGAGAATGTGGAACTCAGACTGCACACCTGCTAACCTTAGAGATCCCAAATTTATAGGCACCACTTGAACTAAGTTCCCCAATTTTATTTTTGCACTTTCTCTGAATGTGCATGTGGCTCCGCCACTGCAAAAGCCCTACAGGTAACAGCACCCTCTCAGCCAGGCAGGCTCCGGCTGCAGTCAGCCTGGGAAGGGCATTCACACATCTCCAAAAATCACCGTGCTCTGGCACTAGAGTGACCCCATACTCTGCTGCAAGAATGAGATGGCCACGATGACCACAGCATCAGATGAAGCAAATCAGCCTCCTGATGATTGCCAGTGTTTCAGGCTCCTCTGAGGACTTCAGTAGAGCTGAGGACATGGTGTGCTTACAGCTAGAAGACTCCAGCAGGAGCTTTCAAAGGAACAAATTAGGGTGTCTAAGAGTTAAGTCGCCTGGGGAAAAAATGACAGCTGGAAGGCCATCTGGGGCTCCGACAGGACAGAAGGGATA
This sequence comes from Cariama cristata, assembly GCF_000690535.1. Lineage (NCBI taxonomy): Eukaryota > Metazoa > Chordata > Aves > Cariamiformes > Cariamidae > Cariama > Cariama cristata. The sequence continues at coordinate 15,972 of NW_009630112.1, forward strand.
CAACTCACGGCATCTTATACTACAGAATTAATTCTCTAGTCTTCATCCTTAATTCCTCTTTATCAACAAGAAACTGTATCTCTTGTTTTCCTTTTTTCTCCCCCTTCTTGCTCTGAAACACTGTCATGAGCAGGTATAAGAGAAATTAAAGTGGTTTTTTCCACCGCAAAGTTCTTGTGGTAGCATATAGTATCTGTAACACTTTAATTTCACTTAGTACTTTGTCATCAGCTTTGGGACCATGATCTCCATCTCTGCTTTCATACAAGTACCATTCCACTCCCCACCACCACCACAAATATGTATGCATATACATTTTAACTTCAGCAACTCAACACAATGAATCAAAAACCCTGTAAAACCAGGAATGATGCAGTTCTTGGGAGAATATAGCATAGGATGTTGCATCTAAAATTAAATCAAAAATAACTAACACTGTGGCAGAAACTTCTGGCAAACAGGTTAAGCTATGAAAATAATGCAAGTCCTTTCCTTGCTTTCTTGTCGTAAGTCTACCATGGATAGACAAACACCAGCTTTGTTTCTGCCTTCCAAAAGTTCTTTGATAACTGTGTCCCCCTTGTTAGATGCCAGCCATCAAAAATCAAGTAGTTAAACCCGGTATTAATTTTTATAATGAACTTACATTAAATGCAAAAGATAGCTGAATACATGTCAATTTGGCAATTTTGTTGTGTCCATTATCTTACTCCTACAGGACTTCAGAGAAAGATTCAGTGGTATTAGGATTACTTTAATACACAAATTATAACTTCTTCCCCTTCATCCCCTCACACTGCCTCTGTGATGGAATGATTACTTTCTTTTCTATTTGGTGGGCAGTGAACAATAATTTCAGTAAGAATAAAAAGTTATCAAGCAAATTAATCAGGGAAAGGCTGAGGCTAATCTTGGTATCTCATCATGCTGGCTGTTAGTGGCATCAGTCTTATTTGTATTCCTTCACTGTCTAAAATCTATTTATTCACATGCATGGAAAGGAATGAATTAGAACAGTGCGAAATTTAGTGCTTGTAGCAGCAGAGAATTAATAATGTTGGGTAAGCAAAAGCAACAGCGTTCTGTAAACTCTCTTAACGTGCTCTCAACTGCACGTGGCATAGATTGCTAAAATGGTGAATTGTGAAGATCTCATAATATTGGAATATCTTCTGATAGGAAGTCAGGAGACAACAAAGGCTCTTTTGTACCAATAGCTATTTGAGCTCACTTGCAGAGGTGAATGCTCAGTATTACATAAACCTATTCATTGTCTATGGTCTGGTGTTTTTAGTTAATTAACCAAAAGTCCACAAAAGCAGCCACCGAGATGAAATCTGATCTGCCCTGTAGTACACAAAACTACAACTGTTTCAATATGAAACTTACCTAATTGAAAAAATGACTTAGTATAGCATACATTCTCCAAGCTATAGGATCTGCATTCTTAGTTGTATTTGAAAATCGTATCTCATAACTGGAGTGAAAAAAACAGTATTTGTGGATGTATTTAATTTCTGTTAGTTAAGACAGAGTGAGCAAGAGCATAAGGATTTTGTGCATCACCAAAAGGAACATTTAGTAAAGACTTTCGATTTCATTTGAATAAATCCATTTAAGATGGAATAAAATTAGAGTCATCAATCAGAATATCATCTGAAAGAAGTGGGAAATTCACGGCTCAAGCAAAAAAAGATGATTTGATGGGGCACACGGAAGCCAAGCTCAACTCTCAAGCCTGAAGCCTGGACAACCATTCTGTCCACAGAGCCTGAGCAAAGCCTAAGAACAACACAGCACGTGAAGGAATCATCTGGGTTTCCGAGACAGACCCCACACTGTCTCAAGCAAATGCATTGAACAGTCCCTTTTATAAACTGATCAAGCTCCATTCTTCAAACTTGTTTTGTTTTCTTTCCCATGAATAAATTAAATCAAATTGGGTCAAATTTAAGGGCTTGCTTCCCTGTTCAGTAAAACATTACACTGCCTAGACTATCACTCCCTTAGAAAACATAACTATATTTTGTTAAGTACTTTATTAAGCTGAACATAATATAAACTAAAGGCTGATAATAGATGACAGAAGAAACGCGCTTTGCATTTTTCCCCTTTATTTATGTTCTTTCTTCCCCTTCTTTCATTTTCCCTGTTTTGTTCTGTGTAGACTCTCTGCAAGTGTAGGAGGAAAAAAAAAAGTATTTGGACACAATGTATTTTACCTTTTAAGCCTCTACATAATCTGTCTCTTGCACAAGTTTTTCTATGCCTGTATAACAACTGAATTAACAAATGAGCAAAAAGAGTTATTTAGAACGAAACAGAAGGCAGCTCTCTACCCACCGCAGAAGTCCTTGAATGCCTTTCATGACTCCTCTTGAGAGGCACCTGAGGTGCAGGTAACCCAGAGGGGCTTGTCACAAGCTTGTGATGCCTGTGGCAAGCGCACATATGGGAACTGATGCTCTTCCGTCACTAACACATTTCCCGAACACATCCAAATGTCCTTCTTTCAGAAAAATGTCTCTTTTGTAATTATCACAGAAAGACAAAGCTTAGACAACTCCAGTTAAATTGACCTTAGTGAATGGATCTTATAATTTCATGGACATTACCGTGGAAAACTGGCCATTGCCCTGACTCTCTAACTGGGAAGTCATTCTACATCTGAATTGAACACTCGCCATCACTTGAAATCCTCCCCCCTCCCTCCCCTGCTGGTGCTCAGACTCTACAAAGGTCCACATGGGAAGAAAATAATTTTCAGAGTCCCATGACTTTAACAGCCTCTGTACAGACATCACTGCTAACTCAAGTACATCTGATTAACTAAAATATCAAAACAATGATGGGATTTCATCATTAAATGCCCATTAACTTCAATGAGAGGTCCATAACGTAAGTCTGTAAAAGCTTGTGCCACCAATACCATTCTGAAGGTTACTTTTTTATTTTTAAACCAAAACCTTTGCACTTAACTGGACAAAAAAAAAGAGAAAAAAAAAATCACACATTTTGCATATGCTTTAGCAACAGAAAGAGTACCTTCGGGTTGGCTTCAACATCTCAATTCTGTGAAAGGGACATTATACTTTGCAAAACAAACGATTCCGGGAAAAAAAAAATTAAAAACTTTAACCAATTAACATAATTTAGCTGCATTAAATAATATTTCTACCTCCTGAATAAGCTCTGAAAGGATTTAATCCATAAAATACCACAATATAATGGAAGTAATTATGAGGTTTGACAATTCTTACAAATTGAGCAGTGTGATTATCTGCACTTCATTAAGTGCATTAACATGTTGGGTAAAATACTTATAATCGCATCACTCAATTTACTGGCCTTAGCAAATGTTGTAATGCACCTCACAGCAAATCCAATATGCCAGCAAACTGTATCACAATATGCCTGCCAGAGCGTACGTAAAAGCATTGCCCTCTTCTGGCTGGCACCTGAACAGAGCCGTGCATGGGGTCTCTGCCTTAGGGATTTGTGCTTTATTCCTGTCATCCATGGGAAATTCTAAGAAATTATTATATGCAACAGGGACAGCGCTGAAGACCTGGGCAGGCTCTGTTGAGTTATACGGCCTCTCATTCTACCATGAAAGCAGGCTTTCAGGGTCCTCATGCCAAACTTCAGCCTAAACTTTAATAAAATGGAGGTTGTTTATTTCCTGGGACTGCACGATACCGTTCTCTCTCATCCTTCTGAGGCATTTCTAGGAAAGCTGTCACTATGGGTTTCTCTTCATCCCAGGTAGCACTGGTGAAGTTTAACAAGATGTAATACTCTCAAAGATTATAGACTCTCTCAGATGTTCTGGGATGCGTAGGCTGCTTTAAAGGGAGCAGGCCATGCAGAAGATAAATACAAAGACACACACACAAAAAAAATAAAGGAACAGAAGAAGAAAATAGGAATGCCTACAAGAATAAACAACTTCACTGCAAATTTAATTCAGACTTTTTGTTCCCATTTTTGAAAGAAAGCAGATCTTGACTTGGTACTCCTGAAAACAGGTGTGGTTGTTCTTCAATAATATAGCATTTACATCCATGGGATTTAGGACATCCTGCGAATGTCATGGATCATTTAATGGTAATTAAACGTTACCAGCATAACTGTTTGCAGGAATCACTGAGATGTTGGGATAGTTTTGTTTTTCTTAGCCCCTCCCTCCCCAAAAATTTACAGATTCCATAGGTGCGTGCACTTCAGTGGACTCAGTTCTCTGTTTGGAAATCTGCAACTCCCTTGTTCTGGCGTTTGCAAGGGTTTTGAAATTTTGTTCCTCTCTCTATGACCAATCCCACCATTTTGGCAAGCAGCCCAAGGAGAAGCTGACATAGGAAGGCATATGAAGGGTACTCCGCGTTTCTGCATGCTACTGTAGAGTGTGCTCAGTACGTACACGGCAGGAAGTTTTCTGGATGCGTACAGCCACAGCAGCACTTAGGGACTTATCTGCATGACACCTCTGCTACTCAAGGGTATTGTTTTGTAACTCATTCTCTTGATTAATTGTCTAGTCAAAATATCCTGTTTTAATTAACAAAGTTAAAGAAAGAGACCGACATTTGCCTTAGAATTTCAGCATTTAAAACACTTAGCTCTATTTCAGTTTCTTCTAAACAGTGATGAAAAGCCACTAATCACTCTATATTGAAGAAATACTAAAAAGTAGAGGAACAAGCAACACCATTTCCATCATAGAAAGTCCTTGAGAGGACAGAGTTTTGACCTAAGAAACAGTTTGTTTTCTAGTAAGAGAAAAAAATTACCTTTTTCATAGTCTGTAAGGTTTTACAATATGTGTATTTCTGCCACCCCAATTTAAAGTGGTGGTATCACAGCTTGCAATTTGCACAAAAATCATGCATTTCTAATAGAAAAAAATTCAATGTAGGAGTCTTTCCAACTATTACTGAAGCATATATGTATGCCTGTATTTTCTGGAATGAGTAACAGTAATTCTTTGAAATATTCTGTTCTTTGAACAGAATTCTTTGGAGCTCTGTGGGCATTTCATGAGGTACCAGAACTGAAGAAATGACTTCTAGCTGACTACAAGGGTTACCCCAGTCTGAACATATGCAGATTCATGCAAGCATCCAAGAAAGCGCTGTTACTGCTAAGCTACCCCACCGCAAGTTTAACAGCAAACGTCTGCTTACTGTGACTCAGAGCACAATATGGTTCTCTGCCCTTCAACACAAGAAAGAAAATAAATAAAATGAAGATGAGAATGTCGCTTTGACATTTCCAATCAGACATTCTTAGCTTGTAATCTTGAAAGAATATTGTCAGCACTGTAACATTCAACTCATTCAACTCTTCTACATCATGCAGATGAGCAAATCTCAAGTGTCTTGCATTAGCATGCCATATTAAAAATAGCAGTCAGTGACAACTGCTAACTGTTGTTTCTCATGCAGGCCTTAGATATTTCTGTATTGGGGGGGGCGGGGCGTGGAGACCAGAAAAAGGAGGGAAAGTCGTAAAGAAATAAAACGATACTACTGGTAAGGCTCAGAACACACTGGAATTTACCATAATACAAAGGAAGAATGATAGCGGACATCTCTTTAGTAGGCCGTGGTTTGGTTTTGTTTTTATTTACTCTATCCTTTTCTACCTTTCAGATTCCTTCCCAGAATCCCAGCAAAAAAATCATAATGCTAAGTTTGGTAAGTTCTAGTAAGATTTTTCAGTCTTAAAACACTGCCACGAAGCTGTAACAGACTGAGGAGACTCGGCTATGTATACATCCTACTATCGAGGATATAGTCATGTATGTCACAGCACAGTACATAACATAATGTGCATAAAATCACATATCATGTTATGTAAACATATAGAATGATGAATAGTTATTTTCTTGCTTTGCTTTCTCTTCAGAGAAAAAAAAAAACAATGACCAAAAAAAAAGGTCTGCTTTAACACCTTCCTAGATCTCGGTAGAACTGCCCAGGGAAGTAGACCATATATCATGTACATACACTATTTATTAACAGGATTTGGTCCAAAGAAGGAAAGATGATTCTTGGGTAGCATTACTCTTTATGATTATTTTTTTCTGGTGAATGTTACCATTTAGTCAAAACTGATGAAAATCTTTAAAACAAAGTTTCAGTTGTATTTATTAATTTTTTCATTTTAATATCAGAAGACGTAATTGCAAAGCCATCAGATGAAACACTCATTTTGTTTCAATTTCCAGCTTTTTAAAAATAAAATTATACTGAAATCTGAACAAAACATGCTTCAGCTGAACTGTAATGCAGAAGCAGCTTGCACAAAAAACGTAATGCAATTTCCCTCCATCGCAATTCATAATGAAACTATCTGTTGTCAAAAGTTCTAAAGAAAGAGAAATTCCAAGTTTCATTCAGGGCTAATCTAATACTTGAAAGATTCTAGTTCCCTGTTACAAGGGCTTTCTATGTGACTGAGTCAGTGGCTTCACGTACAGTCAGATGATAACAAGAATTCAACTTAGCACGTGTTGAAAGTCACTGACCTTCACCCTCAAACTACCAGTGCTATTGGCTCAGTAACAGATAGTATGATCCTACGTAACAGGGAAATCTATGAGTTTAAAGTACCTTGGAGAACAAATGCATTCAGCAGGGCCATACAGTTTTAGATATATATATAAAGATGCATTTATAAGGTGAAGTTCAAATCTCTCTGCATTCTGTTATTATTAGTACTGATATAGAAGGTACGAGTAGTTACTACCAAAACAGATAGATCAGTCTTGCATATAGATAATTAAAGTTCATAACAGAGTTTTCAGAAGAAAGACTTTAGGAACTTGGGATCAATAGCCAGAAATCAGGGTTGGGGAGAGGGAAAGGACCCCCATGAGCAAAAACAATTAATAGAAAGAAACAGTCAAAATTCAGCACTGGAAAAGACTAATAAACATGTGCTCTAGAACTGCCTACTAGGGTTTGGTTTGTATAACACAATGCTCTTCAAAAAAGTGAGCAGGATTGAACAGAAAGACTGGAAAATTTGAAGAAGGTATAAAATTATTTGAAATGAACAAGAGCAGAGAGAGGAGACAGAGTATTCACAAAGCTAGATAAACAAGTATATCATAGAAAAATACTGACGATTGACAAATGCAAGGGAGCACACACTGGCAGGAATACCTGGAATTGTTCACACACATCATTGAGTTCTAAATCAGCTGTAGCTATTTGTTAATAAACCTGTGTCAGAACAGATAGATTTTGGAAATAATTTGCTTGATACCCAACAGCCAACAGAAAAAGCTTACAGTTTGTCAGAACGTATAAAGAATGGGGTTGAGAATAAAAATGAGATTACAGTGACACTACATAAATCAATGGCAAGGCTTTACTTGAAGTGTTCAGTCATGGCTACACAGCTTAATAGAGATATAAATGAAATAAGGGATCCAGAAATTGACAACAAGAACTATTAAACTGCAATTACTTCACATCTTCTAACCCAAAGTAAGAAGGCACGCTATGAAGGAGGTTAACTAGATTCTCCTGCATACCAATTGTAGCATCAAAACAAGAGGATAGTCAATGAGTGAGGTTTAAATAGTAACAAGAAGAAATTATAATGGATATAAATTTTCATGCTTCAGGAAATCTAAGCATCAACCACTAAATACCTGGGGTTACAGAACACTCCTTGGATAGGTAATTCTGCCAGTGACTGTTAAGTAAGATTTTGGTATCTTTCTCTTCCATGAAATTGAGGCGACCACTGGAGACGAGATATTGACCAGCAGTGTCTGACTCAGTCTGACAGTTCCAGGGGTTCATTCTTTAAACTCTAGCCACAGATCATGAAAGAGCTGATACTATGAGTATATTGCCAAGATTCAATCATGAGGCACTTCTCAGATGTGATTTTTAAGAGGTACAGTTCTCCAGGTTGAAAGCAAAGCTACAAAAATGCTAAATATTTAAAACAACTGGAAATCATTTGAAGACAGAAAGATATACAGACAGAAAAATGCACATTTCTCAGCCAACTCAAGAGCCAGGATCTTCTCTTTATCAGGTATAACTTCTCAATGTGAATGAGACTACTGACTCTAGACCAGTGAAGCACAACCAAGATTACAATTCAAATACTGTGAATCCTTTGATATGTTAACAAGAAAGAATATGTAAATACAGCCCAAGCCCACGTAACCATGATCCTTCCTGTCACCTTGGCTCGGAAAGTGCCCTTAAATACAGGCTTTCCTTACAAAAGTCTGTGCACGCTGGGAAAGCAAAACCATTAAACGTTACATTGGCAAAGTTCACTCCCACAGACTCTGACCAAGGCTATGCCATGGTCTGCATATTCGATCCCTGACTAGAGTTGGACTCACAACAATCATTCACACCCCTGCAATAGAAAAGGTGCCAGGCTGAATCTTGTGTGAAAACAAGCTTTCCGCAGAAGTGACAATAAAAGAAGTTTATAAAAAAACATGAAGGACAAAGGAGCTCTTAGACAGTTCCTGATAAAGGAGGGGAAAAAAAGATCTCACTCATTGCAGAATCTAGGACTTAGTATTGACAATTTTTATTTTTTTTTTTAACCAAGTTAAGCAAAACCACCATGGAAAATAGCAGCCAAAGTATTTCCCATAGTTCTCCTCTGTCTTGCACCACTGCAAAATCACAATGCAAAAACCAAACATGGGCAGCTGTATTCAGACTGCAAATCATACTGCGTGTCCTTGCTGCTTTCCCTTCTAGTATCCCCTTTACAAATACTTTCACTTACAAGAAGAATATCCACGGGGATTAACACTGTTAAAATCCAGTTCCTGTTAATGGGATTGTGTGAAATTTGGTCATAAACAACTAGGATGGCTACATTTTTGATTCAGATGTTTCCTAAGTTTGCTTTCACAGCAGTTTTTTCATTATGTGTGAAATATCTGCTCTGGGACTCCTTCTAGCAAAAGAGAGTCACAGAATCTAAGAGAAGCTACAGGCTCAACAGTAACACACACTAATACAAAGAACAGCAGTGCTTGAGAAATTTCATTTCTGTCATCACAATGATCTGATGCTATATTAATACCTATATATTTATCCTACCTTTTATTTCAGAAATTTTAATAACAGTTTATATGTCCAGAGATCACAGAGGTCTCAAGCATCACATAGACTACAGTTCAAGCAGTGATTTCTAAATGTGGCTGAACATTTTGTAGTGAACTTTCTTTTAGGAAGATTTAATGATTTAAACCGCAAATAAATATACCAGTATCCCTTAGTATCCTTTAAATGCTTATTCGCATCTAATATTAAAAAGTACACCTTGCACCTTATTTGCAACGGTTTCCCTTGAACTACTGACATCAGTTTATAGACACTGAAAATTGTAATCCCCAACCACTGCTGCAAAGAGCTCTGCATTTGAAAAATCACTTTATGAAAATACATATTCATTATGAATACCACACACTACATTTCAACTAAAGTATGCTTTTAATCTAATGAGATTGCTTTCTTAAAATTAGCATCAATACAGTTATAATTTTGTTTTCATTTTTACATTTAAAAATCTTGAACTAGATGCCATGACTAGGTTAAAAGGTTCTACAAACAAGCCATTGCACTAAAAGCACCATCAAAATAAAACTGTTTCCTGTACATTTTTAATATTCTTTGAATTTGTGCTCACAACGAATGCAAGTATCTGCTATTCACATGAAGTGAGAAAAAAAAAAAAGTCATATAGTCCAATGACCTCTATAGTACTTACAGGAGTAAATTAAATATGTGAGTATACACATAAAGGTGCAGAGCTCCCCCATATTATAGTGAGCTTTTAACATTTATTTTTCAGAGTTTTATAAACGTTCTAAATTCACCACAGTAGGCATCACTGAGGAAACATATTGGTCCTTGCTCTGAGAGCTTATTTGTCTCAGCTCTCCAAGAGCTGACTGCTACAAGCAAAATGAAATCAGCTTCAGACTCCAAAGAGATTAAATATCACAGCTATCTGGTAACTGTACCATATAAAAATAGCTAATGAACTCAGTCTTGACCACAGTTCACATCCCAGCTGGTGTGAGACAATAAATATCAGCAGGCAAAACCTGGAAGCGTGAGGTCCTCCTACTCTGAGTCTTGTTGGCAGCCTCAAAGACAATCTTCTTGTGCACTTCATCCTTTGATAAATCCCATGAGATTCAGGAAGCTATTCAATGACTTTTTTCAGTTTCAAACACATATAGAAGCCCCTATTTCTTGCCCAGGACTTCTTTCCTGGAATAAAAATAATTTGTACAAGTAGGGGAACAAGGTGAAGCATTTAGCGTACAAGTATATCCCTTGTAGCATAGGGACGGTATCTATCCCTAGCTCCAGACCAACGCTTCCTTGGGACCCCATTTGCCAACTCCCAGAACTACTTAGTTCACTCCATAAGTATTAAAGTGTAATGGTGGTTTCAAGTGTGTGACAACAGTACTTAGACAATCCATGAAAAAACTGTATTGTCTGTAAATTACTGTCATGGTTAGCCTTCTTTGTAACTGTTTCTGGCATTTTTTGTCATAGTACCTTAAAGGCACCCCCATGAGGGATATTATTGCGTGAATTGGCCATAAGAATAAGAAATCTGAACAGAATACAACTCTTTCAAGTTTATCAGTGAAGTGTGCTGGTTAAGAAAGCAAGGTTGGCTATGCAATTTTTGTCAATACAGTTCTCTGTATGAAATATACTTTTTGGGGCAGGTAAAAAACCCAGTTCTACGAAGTTTTCTTTTTTTTTTTTTTTTCCTCTCTCCACTACAGTTAGTGAGCTTTCTACAGGAGATTTAAAAAGTGCCTCAACTAACTGACTGAAGAAGAAACCCCTCAACAGCTACAACAGCTATTACAGATAAAGAAGTCCCTCTTCCAACAACCCCTGGATGGTCAGAATGCATACCAGGAAATTATGCTTACTGCTCCAAGACACCTCCCCAAAACTATAGAGAAAAAACTCATATAATTAAAACTGAAGAATATCATATTGACTAGTATCACTGAGAGAAATTAAAATGGTCCTTCATTACAAATCCTTGAAAACTACACTGTTCTTTATCATGTACTAATTGGTACAAATATTAAAAACTGCTGGAATAATTTTCAATCTGTTGCAATATTAATACACCTACCATCTGATTTTATAATTTTTCAAACATTACTTTGAAACTCCTGTAGCCAATTATATAGTGTTATTATTAATTACAGCTTGCAGCTTGAAATACAGTGTTAAATAGAGTTCAGCTGCATAAATATAAAAATAAAACTTAAAATTGAATTAAATCATTTCTCCTTTGTGAGGGTATGTTAGAATACTGTTAGTTGTGAAAAGGAATTTGTTAAGCTTGAAAACAGTCTTTAAAGCAGAAATATCTCTGGGCAAAAAGTTACATTTCATGTATTGTATTTCTTCAGTCTTCATGTTGCAAGATTTTTTAATCTATTAAATAATATTGGGGGCAAAAAAAGAAAGTCTATTAATCAGCTTACCTAATGAGATATAAAAAGCTTTAACTTTATATCAAAGATATACAAAGATTATTGTAGGAAAGGTGAATTAATCTTAACAGCAATCCATCTTACTTCTTTCTAAATTATCAATAAATAACCGAAGTGGAGAAAAAAAGATTACACACCCTTAAGTTTTATTTTCCTGCTCAACCCTCCCTCCCCACTTCCCACTAAACTTTTACTTTATCCACTGAAGTTTTAGAAGTCCAAAAGATACTAAAGAGAAGAAGTAATTTGGTAATTTGGAGAAAAGCAAAGACACAATGCACAATTGTAGATACATGAAAACAAATGACAAGAGACAAAGATGACCTAAGAACTATGTCAAAGAAATGTCACAGACCATTGGATATGTAAACAAAATGTAGCTAGCTATGTTGAAGTCTGAAACAATTTAAACAAAGCTACTGTAGCGTTCACTCAGTACATGTATTCATTATAATTAGGCATATAGTTATCAATGTGACTGTAATGGTAAAATACTATGAAGGATTATAAAGTAACCGCGGTCCCTTCTCAGAAAAATGCTCTAAACTGCAATATACCAGGATAAAGGGAGTAGGTAAAACTACAAAACTCTGTTTCTTAAAACAAGCATTCAAGGGTACACACTAATTTTAAGTACACTGTTCTCTTCTGGGGTACAGCTGCTACGAAGTTATGTCATTTTGGCTCAGTCAAAGATCTGGTCCTAAATCCTCTTTGTTGTCTTCCTTACACCTCTGACAAGACACGCAAAAATCGACTCACAAGCAAAAAGGCGCAAACAACGCTGAAGTTCCTCACCTATTCTTAGTGACCAGCTACAGTTCCTTGCCTTTATCATTTTTACCTCTTCTTCTGATCATTTCATAAGGATTTCACAAGTGCGTTCACCATCAGAGCTTGTGTCAATTTTTCATTGATCACTAGCGGGGATAAAATCTGTTATGTAGCATTCAATATATTATTCATGGATTTGTTACATCTTCCAGTACAAACATTGCACTAACTGAGCAAGTATTCTGACCCCAAAGAGATTTTTCTGAACCAAATGCTTTTGTATTCTGTAAAAAGTGAAAAGGGTCCCATGATTTTCTCTCTGATGGCAAATTCATTTGGTACCTAATGGCAGGGGGAATGAACCATTAAAGGAAAGTCAGATTAGACACTTTCCAACATTTATTTTGTCAAATATCATTAACAGCAAAGTAAATAGAAGAGCAATATTCAGCACGACAGTTGAATGAGGACTGGGTAAAATGTGCTTCCTTCTTTTCCCCTTTTTAGTTTCTCTCACTAGGTCAAGTTTCTCTCAGTTTAATGCTTAAACTCTTAAGCATTATCATTTTGTATGAATTCATTCCTTTGGCCAATGTACCAAAATGATTTGATCATGATGCCAAAATGATTACAGTGATATCATTGATTAACTTTGTAATGGGAGTAGAAAAGTCTATAAATTTAGTCATTGTCTTGAAATAATAATGGCTGGAAGAATGCACTGGAGTAAGTACTATTCCTTATTCTATGTACAATCATTGTAATGTAAAACATTTAATTTCCAGCTACACTTTGTCCAAGACAGAATCTTTGTCATTAAAATGAGAGTAGATTTTGATATGTAATATATTCTGTGACATGTCAGGGTGGCACCACTTTGACCTTTTCAAGTATTCCACATTTCATTTGGGAGCCTGTTCCTTCCTTTCTGCTTCTGTTACTGATCAAGAAATAGGAGCTGAACAGAGGTCTAATCAAACTGGAAATTAGAGGCAAAGAGTCAAGCTCACAACATGTAAGTACCTGAAATTATAAGTAGATTAAATTAATCTCTATTTTAAAAATATTTAAAACCCCACCATTTTCTTAACTGACTGGAGAAAACTTTTAAAAAAAAAAAAAAATCCAAAAAAGCTTTCCTATTTGCATTTTCAAATCTGCTATCTCATATGTCCTCTCATGTACTGAACTTTTTTTCAGAAATGAATACAGCAATATCTTTTCCTCAAATTTATTGCTTTCCATTATGCTTATCTTCACATTCATTTTGCTTCCAGTTGTTGGTTACTTATCTTAAACAGGATGTAAAATACTCAGAAAGGAGTTGAGCTGTCCTATGCATGTCTATGCCAGCAGCACAAGAGGAGCAATGTCCCGATTAGATTCTCTCTCTAAACACACAGTTTATTAACACAGAGCTGGTAAGTGGTGGTGTTTTGTGTGCGGTCTTATACTATATGGTGATTTTTATACAGCTACCTAGACTCTACAGTCTCAGACCTCATAATTAGATGCCATTCAGATTTTCCATTTTAAAAGTGTTTCCAGCCCTATGGTTCAGGTGAAAAGTCTGAGGACAGTGGATAATAGAGTCAGGCTGGAAGGGACATTAGGAAATCATTCGATCCACCTCCCAGCCCCAAGGAAGGACTAAGTACACTTACATCGTCCCCGGGCAGGTGTTTGTCTAATGCATTCTCCCAGATCCTCAGCAGTGGAGGCTCCAGAATGTCCTCAAGCAAGCTGGTCTAATGCTTTAGTGTTTTAACCATTAAAAGGAGTTTTCTCCAAATCTAAAACAGAATCATGCTAGAGACTAATTCCATTTACTTCTGCTCACATACACTGTGTTTCGAAGAACAGGTGGTCCTCTACCTTTCTTCAAAAGCTGTTTGTCTATTTGAAAACACTATTTTCCATCACCTTCCCTTCTTAGTCAACTCTTCTTCAGGCTAACTAACCACCTTGCTCAGTCACTCCACATTTTCAAGATTTGCAATTGTCTTTGTTCTTGCTTGCAGAGACTCTTACCTTTTGTGAAGTGAGGGTCAAAACCTGTGCTGAGTCAAATGAGGTTCCACAACTACCAGGGAAATTGGAGGATTACTCATATTATTTCACATATGGTATGCCCATCTACGTGTTCCAGTAAAACATGAGGAATGTAGGCAGGTTGTAATTTACTATCACGCTCAGATCATTTTTTGAAATAGTATTTTCTGACCAGTCTTTTTGTATTCCTCATCATACAGATCCTTCTTGCTGAAGTACCATGCCTTGCATTTGTCTCTTAAATTGCACACTACTTTTTCAGACCATATCTTCAGTTTTGGACTCTAAGAATCTCTTCCAATACACTCCTAGTCCTTCCCAGCTTGAAGTCACCTCCAGGTTTTACAAGCACACCCTTCATTCCAAGTCCCTCTGGACTAAACATGAAAATATTGGCTAGTACCTAATCCAGCTTAAACACCTGCCAAACACCACACAACACATTCTTCCTTTTAAATAGAAACCATTGCTAATTACTCTTTCAGTAAAGTCTTCTAAATAGGTCTGCATCCAGCCTATGATATTTTCACCTAGATCACAATTTCCAAATTTGCTCAGGAGACTACTGTATGTGACAGTCGAGGTAACACTACAACACTACAAAATTCAAGAGGCCTGACATCAAGTGCTGCTTCTCCAGCTATAAAGCTGTTATCCTGTCAAAGAAAATTATTAGATAGCTTTGGTACTATTTGTTCTTGAAAATTCTGCACTGGCTATTGAGCATGTCCCTATATATTTACCTGATCATTTATTTTAATATTTTAATATTTTTCTAGGAATTAAAAATTGTCTGTCCTGCCTCTCCTCTGCTTTCCTTCTTCAGAACCATTCGAGCACCTGGTACCCACAATAGTTGCTAAGTTGCTATGAGCACAGAGGTTGCCAAAATCAAGTGCTCTAGTAGAGAACATAAGTCATGGGGGGGT
>NW_009630113.1:0-202 GCF_000690535.1 Cariama cristata
AAATAACTAATTACTTATTTAGAACTTTTAAGATCATGGCCTTCTCAAACATACATAGTTTAGCACAAAATCCTGGTTCTGCTGAAATTAGCAAGTATTTATTTATCTGTTTTCTAGGGTAAAACCTGACTCCAAAGTTTACATTTTTTTCTTTTTTTAGTGAATATGGCTTTTATTTCAATTTTATTTGTGTTTTAAACAA
>NW_009630113.1:233-8911 GCF_000690535.1 Cariama cristata
AAAATAAAGCAAGCACCATTACAATATATTAAGAAACGGATCTTTTAAGATGAAGCAGTTACTCATACAGTTTCATCATTTGAAATTAATTCTAATTAGCACAGAAAATCCCATCAAGCTGAAACTTTTACTTTGATGATGCAAAGTTTCACTAATTATTGCTAAAGAGGTACTACTGTCAAGGCAAATACACAAAATAAAATGTTGATTTTTTTCATGCTACAATATTATCTTTATTTTCCAGTGAAAAACGACAAGTTTGTGATATAGTTAAAAAAAAAAGAATATTCGTTTAGTTTTTATACTTTTTTCACTCCCATTCTACACCTTCATTTTGAAATGCAGTCTGTATGATACAAGAATTGAAAACTACTGAAATAACTTGGGTAACACCACACAAGGTTCAAAGACAAACTACTTTGAAAAATCCACCCTACTAAAGGTTACCTAGTGTGATAAGTGGAAGTTCTGCAATTAAACAATTTACATGATAGAAACCAAAAACACTACTGAAAGCTTAGGTAAAACTCTGCTGGAATCACAAGTTCATGGACTGTGTATATATTTTCATTAGATGTAGTCATCCTGGGAAAAATCCACGTATGCTCTACACACAACAGTAGTTTCATTAGTGAAAACACTGTCAGAGCAAAATGGAAAAGAAGATGCAGATGTTTGTATTACCCAGTTTCATCTAACTCTCCTCTGCCACCACCAGGTTGTATTCTCACTGAACAGCTGCAGTTCTCGATACCTTCCTATTCCAGGGAGCTCCCCTTCCCCACGGTCTAAAAGTTTGTATGGGACTGAATGTCAGGAGTTCTGGATTCTCACTTTGGTTCTACTGTTGCCATTCCATGACCTGCCATAATCCAGGTTAAATCACATCCCTTCTCATTTCTGGGGAAAAAAAAAAAAAAGATAAGAGATATTGCTGACTCCACGTCCCCTTGCTAGGGCACCGAAGATGAATTATGCGAAATCCACAGCATTTCAGGTGTGCTGCATATGTAAGAACTGAATCAATAATGCAAACCCATACTCTCCAAGAAGGGGTTGCACACACCTCAGTGCTGGGATGCGTTCTACCTTTGTCACAGTGTAGATGAAAGACATGTGGAGGTGAGGCCACCTCTACAATCACTTCTTACCAAGGTATTGCTGGAATGCAGCACCACAGCTCCATATCTGCATTGGTTTTTCCCTCTCAGCCCTATGTATGGAGAACACCCACCTGCTGCAGCTTTCTATTCCTCCTCTGTACTGCAGAAGCATTACAAAATGTAGATAATCAGAGCTCAGGATTAAGGCCAGAGTCTCCATCCCTAGGGATTTAGAACTTAAAATTAAGTAAAAAGTAAGACAGTACTGGTTAGAATGAAGAAATGATAATACAGATCAGAAGTGACTGCTATTTCTTCCCAGAGAAAATAAGGTGTTTTCTAAAGTGTATATTTGTAGGAATGAAACATCTGCCAGAGAAATCTCTCTTAATTCTTGCTGGCAAAACATTACAGTCCTTTGAGGAAGCACACATACTAAGTATGATTGTTTTAAGGGTTTAAAAAAAAAAAAAAGTTGTTCTGCATGACAATTTCTGAAAGCTTAAGAGCTCCCAGACTTGTCAGTCCTTTTCACAGCCAGACCCCCAACAAAATCACAGCCATAGAGTTCTACCCGGAGGGCAATACCATGATACCATGTTCTTGGAACAATGCGGATAAACCTGGACAGAATGGGTGGGTTAAAGAAATGCTTGACGTGCCCATTGCTGTTTTCATTACCCAAGAAAACCTGCAAATACACAAACACACAATGAGTTAAAAGGCAGCACTTAAAAAAAACCCCTGCTTTTTCTTTTTAAAACGGTTCCAAGCTGTTGCATTAGCCATCCAGGCTAGACGGACTGGCTCATTTCTGATTTTACATAAGACCATATCCAGTTTCTTCCTAAAATGCTGAGTCAAAGCTAGTTCAGGCCAGCAACATCCGAGTCTGAATGAATTAAACAGCCTCTCTTTCCATCCACACCACAAAATTTGCCATTCTAATTTGGATGGACTAAAAAAAACCAAACTTCCCTTTATTTTACCTCTTCTAATAGCCTCCTTGTTTGTTAGGTTGGTATAAGGTGATACAAGCAACAATATAAAGTACTGTGTCTGCTCTGTGGGTATCTGGAGCTCTCCAGCTCTGTTATAGCAAAACTGCTCACTAACATTAATTTCATTATAAAATCAAGGCAGAAATAAAAAAGCTGAAGAGAGGCCCTGGGAAATCCATCATTCATTCAAATTAAATGTCCTCATGCATTCAAATTAAACGTCCTCCTTTACAAATAGCGTCAGCTCCTTTTATCACAATGTTGACTACGTTCTCTACAGATTTAGAGTTCTTCCCTTTTATTACTGTTAATTACTATGATCAAAATTAGATGGATACTATGACATTATCTGTAGTAACCCCAGCTCCCTAGCATTTTAAAGTCCTGTGAGAATATGTCTTTGGCTGGGTATTCTGCCTTTGGGCCTTGACTGTGCTCAGCATCTAAAACCAAGCGATGATACAATTGCCTGAGCTGAGGATGATACCTTTGCCACTGAGCTTGAACCATCTGTATAGGATTCCCACTCTGAGCCTTGGTCGCTGTATAGGATAACATAGGTTTTCACAAAGTTTTCAGCAGACATGGAATTGACACCCTGGGTAGCAATAGCAGTTATCTTCTTAACTGCGAGAAGATCAATTTGCAGCCACTGTTGGTTGTTGTTCAACTACAATTCACAAAAAAGGTTGTCTATTAGCAAACGTGTCTCTCTATTTTCTTAAGTGAAAAATCCTGTTTAAACATAGTTAAAACTGCATCAAAATGCATCAAAACTGTATCAAAGAAGTGCAGAATAGTAAAGCTGAGGCAAAAGTCACAAGCATTCTTGGTCGCCCATAGAATTAGCTTCTTCACTGCAGGTGGTGTATTTGGTGTCTTAAAGTTTCCAATACATAGTGAAAAATAGCACAGGTTTATCTCCAGTATTAAAACGTAATACATAATACTAATACCAAATGCCTATACAAAACAATAGCTTCCAGCAAATCTCAAGGTGCTTCATAAAGATATGCAGCTCCATTTTGAAGACACAGAAGCTCACATACCTTGCTGAAGGTCATCCACCCTCAGACGCATTAAGCTGCACTGCCTATAAGCCAACCCATGAAGGGTTTCTTTAACCCCTTCGAGCCAAATATTCAGTTGTATTCATCTCCTGAAATTAAAAGGGCTATTTCTGCAGGGAAGTCCTGCAGGCTCTGGCCCAGAGGACACTATCCGTCCCTCAAAATATGATTGCATTGCTGTTGCCAGAAGTTCAACAAGTTTTCTATTGGAAGAGTTGAATGGGCTTCTTCCCAAAGGATGGCTAAAGAGCTGTGAAGTAACCCTATCATGCTTGGCACTGGACACAGCGTACAAGAAGCACATAAGCACACAGGCAGCAGAAATGTATTAACTGTAGCTGTCTTGCTGTCATCCCTATTTTTCACTTGTTACCTTGGCTCGCCAGGCATTCATCTTTCCTTTCTGATTGAGACGAGCAAGTGAAGGGTCCCATGTGCTAAACCAGGATGTCTTAACTGACGAGGCTGTTATCTGGGTATTTTTGATCTCTCCATTTTCCATTCCAAGTGGCAAAGAACAACCTGTTAAGAGAAGTACCATGATACTTTCAGCTCATCCAAGTAGTTCATCCTGAGCAACAATGTTGAAATTGAGAACATCCATAATTTAGCTTCATTTAACATATTAAGTAAAAAAAATTGCCAGAAAAGAAGCACCAGCACATGACTCATTCTTACCATCCACTTCACAGCCCAGAAGCTCCATACGAAGAGTAGGCCTGTTGTAGGCCTCGGTTGGGTAGACTCTGATGTACCTAGCAATAATAGGGGGATCAATGATGTTCTCTTTTACCCCGTAGGCATCAGAATTACCTTCAAAAATCTATTAAAAAAAAAAAAAGAAAAAGATATCCATATATTGTTAATTTAATGCAAACACAAGCTTGGATACTGAAAATTTGCCCTGCTACAAAAGTAGTCTTTTTAGGTCGTTAGCCCCATTCACTGTAATGGAGTGCCCTATGCTGCAGGGCAACTGGAAATACTTCATGGTCCTGTCTTAGCATATTTGCAAGCCTCAGTTCAAATAAGCAACCCATTTCTATGCACTGTATAAGTCTGTAAGAAAACATTAGTAAAGAGGCAAAAGGAGAGCTAAGAGACAAGAAGTTTTAGATTTGGGAGTTGTATCATAGAAAATTCAGGGTAACCTGAAGGTAGCTGTAATTGGCAGGGCTGGAGTGGTTGGACATAAAATGAACCTCTAGCAGGGTACGGCCACACTTATTACACAGGCCTTCTGCAGGCAAATCAAAGTTTAACATTCAACTGTTGTGACAGCAGGAAGGCAAGGAGAGGATGCAGGATCTAGTCCCAAATGAGGGAGGGCCTGATTTTTAGTTCAGCTTCCTGCTTGCTTCAAGAAGCTGGCATGGGCTTAGGAAATAAAAGTAGGAAGAGATGCTTGTGAAAAAGCCAGAGTCTATACAGTCAAGGTCACAGGGCCAATCTAAACCCTAGTCTATGAGGTTCCTCACCTTATAATTTGTCTTCTGGTCAGAATTTGATTAGATTGATAAATGCCCTTTGGGGCCTCAAGCTGCATTATTAAGTCTCGGAAGGCCATAATTTTTTTCATTATCTCTTAACATAAAACTGTCACCTCACATCCAACGATGCTACCTAGGTTGTCGCAACCCCTATGGCACATACAGACCTTTTGTGCTGGAGAGCTGTCTCCTTTGAAGGTGCTCCACTTCCGTTTGTCTTTGCTATAAACAATAAAGAACTTCTGGATGTACAAGGACTTTAAAAACTGCTTGGCTCCCTGCGTCTGTATCCCAGTTAACAGA
Organism: Cariama cristata; assembly: GCF_000690535.1. NCBI lineage: Eukaryota > Metazoa > Chordata > Aves > Cariamiformes > Cariamidae > Cariama > Cariama cristata. The sequence continues at coordinate 5,201 of NW_009630113.1, forward strand.
ACTTGTCTTTGAAAGTCCACCTAGGAACAGCAAACAGTGTTTATAAAGCCAATAATGCACAGTGAATTTTGTTTCATTCCTCAGCATCTACACAATAGCTTTGAGCCCTTTAAAACACACAACACTAACACTCTCGGGAAGAATAGAAGCAGATGCCAGAGTCCAAATTAATGCTGTCTCTCTCATTTCATTTGTGTGTTTATTTGTGTGTGCATTTAACTTCAGAGGCCATTTTACAGTGTTCAGTACAGCCCCACAAAGACACCTCAAAAATATCTGCGTCTCCATGCTAGGCAGAACTCTGCTATCCTCATTTTACAAATAGGCAAAAGGAATATAGAGAAATTCAAGGCTCATATTTTCATAAGCTGCCTCTACTTTTGGATACCCAGGCTGAGCGAAGGGATACGTCATTCTGAAGTGCTGAATAGCCACCATTCCTGATGATATCAGATCCAAAACCTTAGCACATAAAATCAAATCAGCAAGATGTTCCTATCAGCAGTGAAACGCATTCTTCAGGATATGCCCTCAACATCTCTCCATGCTTTACTGCAGTAGCCTCAGCTTCTCACTACCATGCCCCCTATCAAATTCTTTCTCTTCCCAACATTATTTCCAGTTCCACATCAGATACTCCAACCTTCTCGCCCTACTTCACCTCCACTAACTTGCTAGCATGTCAAATATTAGCAAGCCAAACAACAGCCACCTGTTGAACTTAACACTGCAACACTAGTTTGACTCTTTCTTTTCTCCCAACTGCAAATTTTAATGAGACTTGTAAGAAATCAACTATCTTCCCTAAATTTGGCTGAAAATTGTCTGTCTGGTGCAAAAGTGAGTGGAACGGAAGAAAAAGGTGGAAGAAGTGAGGTGACTGAATGATATAGTGCTTGAAACCATAATTATACGCTTAATCTCCCTGTGAAGCCACACTGTGCTATGTCGAGTTGGACACAGAAGCATCCAAAACAAACACACACAAAGCTATCTGAATCAATGTTTGAGAATATTACACTTTAAATGATCACCCAACAAACATATATAAATATAAATATGTACTGTTAGGTAGATGGAGGGGAAAAAAATAATGGAAAGAATGACTCTGCTTGCCTGCAAAACAGTTACAGTCTAAATTGTGAGGGTAACTGTCCAGTTAGTGGGCCTCAATAGCAGTAGAGACTGGGTCACTCCAGTTTATGATATCACCAGCCAAGCTTGCTGCATCTTTTCAGTTTTCCCCAGCAGTTCTCTCAGCAAGAACAAGAGCAGTTTGGCCTTTTAAAACAAGCTGCAGGAAAGTCACAACACAGGATTGCGTGGCCATACCCAGGCCCAACGATGGTCAAGCACACATTTTACCAACCATACCTGGATCCAAGGGAGTTGTTCTTTCTTCATTGTAGTGCTCCAAGCATTGTATGTTCCAGAATTGTTTAATCGTGCTAACTTAGGTTCCCAATAGTCTACACAGAAAATATGAATAAAGCAAGAATTTGAAGAGAGGTGCCAAAAAATGGAGGCTCTAACTAGCTACTGATGTTGAGTGCTTCAGTTATTTTCCAATCTGTCTTGAGAAAAAACCCCAACCAACAGACTCTAAAACCATAATCTAGGATAATTTGGACATAGTCAGCAACTGAAAGTCAGTTGTTACCCTGCAAAGTTGGCAGAATGACTTTAAAAATAACAGCTTTTTATGTAATGTACTGTCTACTGATTTGGAACCAGGGTCTAGAGTTTGCTAAACGAGTTCTGGCTGTCAGTGGGATCAGACACAAAATGTGCTCTACATTCATGGCAGAGCGCTTCCCTCTGCATAAGGAGATTTCCATGTTAATCATCGATGTGAAATATATATGACAACACAGCTTTCAAGCCTTCATAACACTGTGGTGGGAAGTGAAGAAAGAAAATTAAATTCACATAAAAACCAGGTTTCCAAAATAAGTAAGTTATTTGTTATTTTGAGGGAAAGGATGTGTGTTCCTGCATCCATGTGTAACCTGTATACCTTGATTTGCAACTGTCCATGTGAAATTCTATCAATTTCTCTATCAAATGATCCCACTTTTATGCCAGGATTAAACCTGATAAATTAAAGACTCTGTCATTGCTCCAGATGCCAGGTTCCCAAATCTTTCATAACAGATACACTTTATTCTTTCACATCTCATACACACACATATCTCAAAAGCTTCTTGAACACTTGCTGATGATTTTCAGGCAGGGAACCCAAAGGACAAAAAGATAAAGCTGGATTTGTTGCCGGTCATTCAGCAGGCAACGGACAGAGGACTCCCTGACTCTCAGGCTTGTGATACTGACAGTACACCTGTGAAACTATTAAAATACAATGATGAGGGTTACCTAGTACAGCTCACTGTCTGCTTGCATCACTGGAGAGCTTTTTAACCTGAGCGTTGATTCACTGCTGAACTGATCTTGTACAATGTATCATGAGATGCCAAAAGAATACGGAACTGCAATACTTCACTGGGGATATTCAGGAGCATGCCTGGACCTTTTCAAGTATTAACTCACCTATATGATCTGAAGAGCTGATCTGCGAATCAAGTATAACTCCACTTGCTAGACCCATTGGAATCCTGCACTCTAAAGACAGCACAGTAAGTTTGTTGTTAAAGAAAAGGAGGGCTATTTCAGTACATATTCTGGTGGCATCATCTAAGACAACATCATTCAGAACAATTCTTAGTAATACTATAACATCACCACTCTCTTCCCAGAGAAGGTCAAGTTAATCTCTGCCATTTCTCTCAGTAGATTGATGCACTGCTCACTGTGAGGAAACCTCAAATTCAAAGCTAGTATGCTAAAAGAGTATAAGTAATATGCTAAATAATTCAAAGATAGTATGCTAGAGGCTAAACATTAACCACTCTACCCCCTCCTTGAAAGCACAGAGAATCTGCTTTGGGTTTTTGCAGAACAATCTCCCAAATTTATTTTTAGTGATCCTGAAAGGGTAGAGATGACTTTACAGCTTGACTCCCCTAGCCACAAAACACTAGAGTTCAGTACCTTTCTCTAGAACCAAATAGGATGCCTGCATATTCCCCCACTTCAGTGTCTAAGAGCCACCAGCCAGGTCTCTGTGGTTTCATTTCAATTGTTCTAAATGAGCCTTGAAAACATGGAAGAGAAACGTATCAGAAACGTTAGCATTATAAGGTTGACATTAGCAAGGTTGGATGTTAAAACAAAGATCATCCTATGACTTAATCCAGAAAAAATAAATAACCTGCTACACATTGCAGGGAGAGCAGTAACTACCACCATCTCAATCATTTTTTTCTTAGCAAGCAAGTTCCAGCTGGAAACTGATTGGAATTAAGTGACCAGATCAAAACCTAACCTTTGCTGCTGGTGCAGAGTACAAACCCTTGGTGCCTGTATGTAACAACAGATACCTGCACATTAAGTACAGTGCTGAGCCATGTAATTAACAATGCTATTAAGTTTATTACATAAGATAGGGATGTTAATTCTGTGGTGCTGATTATAGTTCTTACTCCTGCTGCCCCAGTGTGTTCTTCAAGTAATGTAAAGAACAGATGTAAAGAAGCCAAAAGTAGACGTAGGAGAATCAGATATATGGGCCCTCCCCTCATTTTGTGCATGCCTCAGGAGGGCCAAGGATTGAGCAGGAAGCAGATACCATAGAATCACAGAATGGTTTGGTTG
>NW_009630114.1:0-1265 GCF_000690535.1 Cariama cristata
TGGGCACAGTCTCGACCGCTGAGCCTTCCTGTGGGCCTGCTCCTGCTTCTGAAACACATTTTTTTTCCCACTCCTTATCTTTTCACCACGCGACTACAATCTTTGGGACAAGTGCATTGGGAGTCCTGATCTCAGCTGGATGTTTCAAAGTGCTGTCGGAAAACCTCAGTGAGATTTGCAATTTCATGCGAATTTATCAGAATTCTTGTTTCACAAAACGACTGAAGCAGCCTCTTGAAGTAGCTACAATGACCGATTTAGTTGCAAGCCTACCAAGAGCTGATTTCCTTTGCACAGAGAGATTGATTGAGAATTTGGTTCCAGGGCAAAACTATACTGAACTCTGTTGTTTAATGCCAATCAGAATCCCGCAACTTTGACCCAAGAAAAACCCTCAGTTCCCGACGATGCATTCGAAAGGCAGATACGGTATTACCTATACACATACCCCAGCACAAACACCGTCACATGGAGATCCAGCCCGTACCCGTGTAATCATTTTTCCCCATAAATGGCAAATTAACCGGGAGTCAGAGGGCACAAACAAGGTTTGCAGGAAGAGGTCGATAATTTATCCTGCTGTGGTTGCCAGCAACCTCCTCTCCATCGCATTAAAACATGCGCAGGAATAAACACTGGTACATATTAGAAATCTATACTGCTTTGTATTTGCGATCTCAAAGAATACAAACACAAACTTTGCAACAACGCCACGAAGCAAGTATGCCTTTAAATGCAAGGAAAATGAGGCAGCAGGAAGCTAAGAAACTTGCCGAAGGTCACAGAGGCAGTGGCAATGCCAGGAATAGAAACTAGAGGTGAATTCCTGGCCTTGGGAAAGTCAGTGGGAAACCTTCCCTGATCTCAGTGGAGGCAGAATGACACTCGGAGTCCTATTTGCTGTTCATTATCTATCAGTACCCATTTAAAGATAAAATCGGTACAAACGTTGGTTATAAACTGCTGTGTTTTCTCGCAATTCTCTGAACGCAACTGCCTGACCAACAGCCAAAGCTGAAGCTTGTCACTTGGTTGCAGACGCCGAAAGCAAGGCTGTGTTTTCTCCCGCTGGCTCCGGGGGAATTAACTATGGAGGCAGCCCTCCGTCAGGAGCAGAATTTGGCCCACCATCAACGCCTTGAATCAATCATCCTCTTAAGTGGGCGATCCCCGCGGAGCCATCCTGCACTTTGGGAATTTCGGAGCAACGCTTTGCGGTCCCCAGCCGAGTCCTCCCGCAGACGCTTAACTCCGCAGCTGCCAGC
>NW_009630115.1:0-7629 GCF_000690535.1 Cariama cristata
CCCGTCTCCTCCCCCGATCCGTTGCGATGCCCGGAGGAGCCCGCTCTGCGAGGAGGGTGGTGCGCGGTTCTTGGCCGGAGCTCCCTCCGCTGGAGAGGGCTGGGGGGCGGGGAGGAACCGCGGCTCCCGGGCGGGGCTTCTGCCCCTGGGGCTTGTGGTGGAAGCTATTCGCTAGCAGGGAGTGCCCTTTGATGGCAGCTGTTCGGCGGGGGGAGAGTACGCCTAGCACCCCCAGCGGGCCGATGATTCTAAATGGAGGCTGAAGCAGTGCTGTGGCTCGCTTGCTAGTACGTGTCTAAAGGGGGAGGTAGGAGAGAGAGAGAAAAAAAACCTACTGTGTGATTATCCCAGCTGTACATGCTCTTCCTGCACGCCAGAGGCTCAGATTCAGTTTCCTGGGTAGGGAATAGGCGATTCCATAGACATCTGTTCTGGAATTAGTATTAAATGCTCCCTGTTCTCTGAAGTGTTGTAGCTTACCTTCTTAATTATGCTGTAGAACAGTCCTCTTCTGTCTTTTGGCATAGTTGCAGCATTAAAAGGTTTAAATTGTTGCAGAGGCTACAGAATAAAGGAACTCTTTTTGCATTTCTCAGTAACTACAGAATTTATCTGCGTTTCTGACAGGCTGGATAAGGTAGATGGTTGAAGGCCAGCAAGAAAACTGGTTTATTCCCAACATAATAGTTGGTTTGGAATTGTTCTACATTCTTATGGATTGCTATTATTTCTGTACCTATAATGAATCTCTGGTAGGAGAACAAAACGATTAACAGATGGAATGGAGAGGGAAACAGGCGATTTATCAAAGTCAGTATCTGCATTGCTTGCAGAATGCCTTTTGTTCATATCTTAAAAAGAAAAGACCATTTGACTTCTGCAAATGTCACTGTGTGAAGTGCACTAGGCCCAGTTAATGCCTGTATTTTTTAGCACTTACTAGGGGCTTAAATACAGTCAGCATGGAGAGAGATGTCTTTACTTTGTTAACAGACTTAATTCTGTGAAGACAGATGCTAAATTGAAGGCTTTGGAAACAGATAACAGTGAGCAGGAATACAGATTGTAACAGCGTGCTTTCTCATGTTCCTGCTGATACACCTTGAGCATGGATCACCTGTTCATCAGGTTTATATTGGAACCACTGCTTATACCATGATCATTTTTCTTGTCATCTTAGTTATAATGTTGATTGCCTGTGCATGTATTTTGGTGCAGGTGTTCTTGACTATACTAAGCATAAAACAAAGCAAGAAAATGGCCTCTGCCCAATGAAGCAGTCTAACACTAATTAGGAGTTACTAGTCTAACATTAATATGTGTAGAGGAAAAAAGGAATAGGGGAATGTTTAACAAACAAACTGAACCAAAAAATGACCAACAACAACAGAAAACCAAACTGTTGTGGTGAATGAGGTAAACAGTAGTGGGTGAAAACATCTGTCTCTTTAGTGACTTGAGAGTTATAGGGGTAAGAGAAAAACCCAGATCAACTTCAGAGGTGTGGATAAATACTTAAACATAATGTGGCAGTTAAACACATACTAGAGGTATAGTGAGATTAAAGCAATGAGACAGAGACTTTGGATCCTTTGTAGGAAAGAGGGGGCGGAATTGGCCAAATACTGGGCAAAAATACTGGGTGTGCACTCTAAGAATGTGAAGAGCTTATGACAGATACCAAATTCACTCTTTTGGGTAGTAATAAGATCAAAGAGAGTAATGGATGCAAAGCTTTGGTGCTCTGTCTCTGGGATATCCTGGCTTCTAGTGATGGACAGCCTGGTAACTGGGATGAGGTATTTGACATGATCTGTTGACTTTGTATTAACCTAATGCACAGTCTTGAGGGAGTAATACAAAACCAGGTCGATTTTTAGTTGGACAAAAAGATCCAAGAGGTGTCCTTAGCTGGTGACATTAGTAATCTAAGAAATGTGGTAACAGATGGAAAAGTATTGCTTTGGATTAGCATGTTCTCTTCAGTCTTATTTACTTAGGTTTTGTTATCTGATTTTCTTTTATTTTATTTTATTTTATTTTTTTTTTGCAGTAGGCCCCTGTTCTGCTTTAGGTTAGTAGATCTGAAACAGTAACATCATAGGTAAAGCAAAAGTGTTCTGAACAAGTTATAAGGCATAGGTGGTATTCGCTAGGTATCACAATATTTCATTCCTTTTGTGGGTTCTTGAGCTTCCTCAGGGCAGCATCAGACAGACTTAGGGAACTCAAGTGAAAATGAGAAGTTTATTCTGGGTGAAATAAACTGTGAGGTTTTCATGTCTGCAACTGCTCTCTTGTTTGTTTCTCTGTTTAACTGTCCTCCGTTCGTCACTTTGCCGTTTGTGAGGAGTAGTAGTTACTCAGCTTTGCCACTTCGTGGTGCCAGTTAGTCTAAGACCACTCTGAGAGACTAATTCTTAAAACTTGAGCCTGCTTTAAGCCTCTTAAAAGAGCATTGCTCGCTTAACAGGTGACTTAAATACTTGTTAATATATAGAAAATGCTTCAGTTACATCAGGTTTGAGTTTTGAAAGGTTGTAGGAAGGTGCTTTTGAGCTCTCTGAGACCAAATATTTACAGATTTACAATGGCAAATAGCTCTGGAAATGAAGATCTTGTCTATCTTTTGAACTGGTGTTCTGTGGGGACTTGTGAGCTTTGTATATTAGGAGCATCACTCATCACTGAGTGGCTGTGCTGTTTGAAAATAAAAGCTTATTAAATTTCAGTGTTATTTTAGTCTCGGGTCTTTGCACAGACTGCCAAGCTGAAGCTTTGTTTTGAAGTGCCCACTTGTGGTTGAATTGTTTGCACGTAGATCTAAGTGAATTTAGTTGGCTAAGATTTCATTGAGAGTGCTTTTTAAACTATTATGTTTCTAGAATGGAAGGATTAGATTTAAAACCAGAAGCAGTTACAATTTCCTTGGAAATCCATAACTTTGGATATACACTATTCTAAAATCACTTGTGTAGCTGCTTTTATATGCTTATTCAAAGACATAGTCTTAACTTGTAAAGATGTGGGAACTGTGAAGCAAGGTATCAACTTACAAGTTAATTTTGACAAGGGGCCTATTAGACTGAATAAAAGGAGTAAAATCCTAAGCATTTTGTTGACCTGCTTTTTTTTTAATTACACATCATCTACCTCAGTGTATATTTATACCTGTGAGTGTATTTAACATTATAATCTGTAGCACTGGTTAAGAATTTTTGAGCTGGTAAATATTTTTGAAGTGTCTTCAATGTTCACATTACAATCAAATCTGTTTTGTAGGTGTCTGGAGTGATAGTTTAATTAGGTTATGACTGTTCAGTCTGCTCTTACAATAATGCTGACTTGACTTGTCAAGGGCATATGCTCAGGAATACAGTTTGGATTCTGAAAATTAATTGCTTCAGTGACCAAAATTATAAGACCTTGGATCATAAGAAATGAGAAGTTATAATTGCATTTTAAATTTAGATCAGTTTAGGTTATTACACTTTCCTAATGCTGCCTAACTAGATATTTTTTTTCCTTCTGATTTGGGAAGCTTTTTGATGAATGTAGCAGAAGGTGGTGTAGAAGAAAATGGTGGGTTGTAATATAAAGTTTCATGGAGCAGGGATAATCTAACTGGATAATTTTAATCTTGTTTCCTGTAGGATTTTATGGAAGACCTTGGGTTATGGAGCAGAGGAAAGAGCTTTTTAGAAGGCAAGTCATGCTTCATCTTACTGCAGCACATTCCATCGCGATATAATCATAATCTTGCACTTAAGCATGGCAAGAATTATTGTTCTAACCTAGAGCAACTTTTTGCCTAATATCTATATTCCTGGGGACTCGTATTCACCTTTCCATCTTACCTAAACTGAATTTGTCCAATATTGGTTGTACACAAAGTTATTGTGACTTAATAGTATAACACAATGTTCAATAAATTACATCAAGTAAAAGAATTAGATCAAGTAAAATGTAGAATTCCTGAATTTGTAGGCTGTTTTCCCAATGAAGGCTTTTTTCCTGTGTTTATAGACTTCAGAAGTGGGGACTAAATACATACCTGTATGCTCCGAAGGATGACTACAAGCACAGGATGTTCTGGCGAGAAATGTACTCTGTGGAGGAAGCGGGTAATTACTTTTATTTCTCCTCTGTGTTTTCTGTAAATAGCCTTTTGAATGAATTGGCCGTTGCTACATCTGCTTGTGTGTGTTTAATCACAGTAGCCATTTCCAAAGGTGGGTGGAGGCCTGTTCTTCATACCCTGCAGATGTATTTAGTGGAGCTTTGATACAAGCATGGATTTACTTTTAACCATAACTCTGCAGATGATTTCTAAAACTGCTTTTAAGGCTTTTTCTTACGAGATTTACTTTTTTCCAGGGAAAGGTTGCTCAGAATTATTCTTCTGGCTCTTGAACATCTGGGCCATATTTTGAAGTAGAAATTATTTGCTTCGGAAAAGAAAAAAGATTGATGAGTAAATAGCATGCCCTTTTACGTCATTCATTAAGTGCTTGTCTCAATGAAGAGAATACTGGTTAGAAAAGCATCTCCTGACTAGTCAGAACATAAAAGGCCTGTTGAAGCTGGTGTGAGGCTTTTTATCCACCTCTGGCATTTATGAGATCTACAGTGTTTTATTAGCCTGTGGGGATTATCGTTTTCCTTAGGTGAGAGGAAAAATTGCAGTTGTTCGAAATTAAGTAATCCTTCTTGGAGGCCGCTTTGAGTCACTGCAGAAGTATAATCTAAAGGATACTGCAAGATAATTGCCAATAACAACAAAGATTGTTAAATATTCTAAAAACAATTCCCTTTATTCATTGCATGGAAGATTAAATTTCAAGTTTGTTTCTTAAAGCGACTGCTTCTGCAGTGATGTTTCTTGTGCCTCAGCCTTCAGTCATATGAATAGTATGTGAATCGGTGTCATGCAGGGTGATAGTACTATATTGAACTGTCTCTTAGTATGTGTGACAAAAGTGGAAAAACTGAGTAATAATTCTAGAACTGTTGATGGACATACTGTAAAAACAGACTACGTCCATGTTTGTATCACAACATTGAGATAAAGAGAATTTTTAAAATCTTTAGAAAATTTTCAACATGGTAAATAACAACACAAGGACAATATAAGGACAGTTGTTATATTCCTTTTGCCATAATTTCTGAGAACTCTTCCAGATAATTTGTTGCTATTTGCTGTGCTATTTTTAAGAAAGTCCAGCAAAATATTTTTTCTAATTATGATAAAAGAGGCATCTGCATTTTATAATTTACTTACAATGGTGTCTGAGATTTTTTTTTTAATTGTTGAATCCTTCTGAAATATTTGAATTTTATTTCCAGAGCAGCTAATGACTCTCATATCAGCTGCACGAGAACATGAAATTGAGTTCATCTATGCAATCTCACCTGGACTTGACATCACTTTCTCGAATCCTAAAGAGGTATCCACATTGAAACGCAAGCTGGATCAGGTAAGTGTGTCATAAACTTACCACAGTTGCAGTGCTACTTAATTTGAAAACTTCAATACCCTACTCACTCTTGCAGCTTTTCACTAGCTTCTTTAATATTTTCAACACTGGTGTTAATTTGGATGCCTCTGAACAATTCCAATGGATGTGTTTGGGTTACATTGCAGAAGTGGCCAGTGATCATTTAGATTTAAAAAAAAGAAAAGTCTTGCTATTGATTCTGAAGGCTATTCTTGGGAGCTTTTCTTCAGAGTATTTTAGGGCCTTGAAGCAAGGAGGCATTTCTAAAGCAAGAACTCTTATCGGCAAGAAATGCCTTTGGGGGCAGACCTGACATACACATCTTCTTTGTTCTCCTAATTGACTCCTCTCCTTTGTCCAAAAGCTATTACAGAGTTAGCTTTTTTCCAGCTGTCTGTCCAGTTGAAATCAGCTTTGGATTGTTAAAACTGGAACAGATTGCAGGTCTTTAGAGGTCTAATCTTTGAGAGAAGCCTAGTGGTGGGTCAGAGATAGTCGTTTATTGTGAAGGTACCGAAGTCTGTCTTACCTCCTAAACCTTTTCTCCTCCATTTCTGTAGCTTTTCCTTTAAGATAGATTAGATTTAAAAATTCTACGGTTTGATTTAAAAAAAAAAAAAAGTGAAAATAATTTAAAAAATTAAACCTTTTGCTCTTGTCTCTTCTATTAGGTTTCCCAGTTTGGCTGCAGATCTTTTGCACTGCTGTTTGATGATATCGATCACAACATGTGTGCAGCAGACAAAGAAGTTTTCAGCTCCTTTGCTCATGCTCAAGTCTCGATCACAAATGAAATTTATCAATATTTAGGAGAACCAGACACATTTCTTTTCTGTCCTACAGGTAAAATAAGATGAATCATTTAGTTCAGCCTTAAAGGAGGGGGGCTGTTATCTTACTGATTGAAAAGCTGATTTAATATTTAGTCACTGCTTTAAGGAGTGTTTTGGAGTTGTTTGAAGAAAATGACTTAAAAAGAAAGGTTCAAGTAATTCAAATATATGCAGAGTTCTCGCCAAATCTACACATCTCTGGAAGGCTTAATGCCAAGCAAAGAAGGTGGCTTGATAGAATGGTTCAAGAAGTTTGAACTGAAAATTAGGTTAAAGGAAGACTTCTGTTTGACTTGTACGAAAATGGTTTTGCTTCTTGATCTGGCTAGCTGTTAGTTTCTTAGAATTTTCTTAAAGTAGAGATACAGCGCATTCTGTGCTGACTTCTGTCATTGACACCTGTTTTTAATAAGACTACCCACTTTCACTAGTCACTGAGTTATTTTTTAACAAATAAAATAAGATGACTTGCACTTGGGTCCAATCATTGCTTTTTTTAAATTACAAGCTTCCTCTAGTACCTGTAAGAATATTGTAAGGGAGAGAGAATCACTGTGTTCAGAGGAGTGGATTGTTGCAATGAAAATTCAATTCAGTAGCAATGTTATCATCATTGTTAATTTTTTTATCCTCTTACACTGTTGTAGTTTGGTTCTGTTGCAGACCTCCTCTCAGACGAAGAGACAGATTCTGGTGTTGATGTTTTTTAGGTAGTTGCACTTCGTAATCAGTCTTAGGGTTTCTAGTTCGCTTGTGTAATGTCTGCTTTAACATGCCCTTCTATTTATGGACTTTATTAATTTTTTTCCTAATTTTGTCATTTGAGCAATTTTAAATAAATTCTCTACCTTTCCTTTCTGATCTTTAGACTAAGTATCATTCTTAATGTCCTTTTTATTTATACTTTAGACTTTTGGGCCTTTCTTGGTTAATTTTTTAGATGTTTCTCTTTTCAAATGGTAGTATTCTCTCAATTTGTTCATAGGAGAGTTGGATATGTTGTCGCGCTTGTGCGTCCTTCTACTAACAGTGACATTCTCTTTTCCTGTGCAGAGTACTGTGGAACTTTCTGTTACCCAAATGTTGCCCAGTCACCATATTTACGGACTGTAGGAGAAAAGCTGCTCCCTGGCATCGAGGTTCTGTGGACAGGTAAAAATTGTGTGTTTTTTGGTTTTTTTTTAATTCACTGTTAGTGATAAAAATTATTTCTCATAAGTATTTAGTAAAATAAACTGTCGAACTACTTGGGAGTTGAATCTTCAAGCATATGCAAAGCCTTCTGATTATCCTCTTTC
>NW_009630115.1:7660-16430 GCF_000690535.1 Cariama cristata
TAGGTCCGAAAGTGGTATCCAAAGACATTCCAGTAGAGTCCATTGAAGAAGTTTCTAAGATCATCAGGAGAGCACCAGTTATCTGGGATAACATTCATGCTAATGATTATGATCAAAAGAGGCTTTTTCTTGGGCCTTACAAAGGTCGGTCAACTGAGCTCATCCCTCGACTAAAGGGAGTTCTCACCAATCCAAACTGTGAATTTGAAGCCAATTATGTTGCCATTCACACGCTTGCAACCTGGTACAAGTCTAACATGAATGGAGTGAGAAAAGATGTGGTGATGAGTAAGTATGTGTAACTGTTTGCTAGGATCTGTGCTTAGCCATTTAAGTCATACTGATTTATTTTTTTTTTAAATGATTCTAGCCTTTCCTCACCAACTTTTTCTTTAAGATCACCTAGCATTTTCTATCCCATAAGTAATTGGCAGTTGCCTGAAAGATAATGAGCGTCTAGATTGTTTTATTCCCTTTCTGAGAAGTATCTGTAGCACATGCTATGGGAGAATTTCTGTCTTGAGAAGTATCTGTGATTGTATAAAAAGCACTCTCAGCAAGCAATTTTAATGCCCAAATTTGACATAAATGTCCATGGATCTGATTTCATTGGAATAGAAGCAGTTCAGATCAAAAGAGAAACTCCAAATGCCAGAATGTCTAGTTTCTGCATACTGTTTCTATGTTGACATTGATGGTGACCATAGTTTCCATTTTGTCTAATTAGGATAAAATACCATGTCCTTCTTTGTGAAGTAAGGCTGTTAGAAAGTTCTTAAATGCCTTGTCTAACAGGACTTTTTATTTTAAATGAAACTTACATTATAACATTTTAAAATTTGTCTCTGTAGCTGATACTGAAGACAGTACAGTTTCTATCCAGATTAAATTGGAAAATGAGGGGAGTGATGAAGATATTGAAACGGATGTTCTCTACAGCCCGCAGATGGCCCTGAAGTTGGCCTTAACGGAATGGTTGCAGGAATTTGGGGTACCTCAGCAATACAGCAGTGAGTCTGATTTGGTATTGTTCTGGGTTTGGTAGAAAAATGGGGTTAGATGTTCAGTACTTGCATTTAGATTACAAATTGCCAGGATCTGTAAAATAGTTTTATACTTTTCCTTTGGAAATATTTTCTGCCCTACTAATTGGGGAAACGTTAAGAAAGAAGAATGCTTGACATTCTGCGGCATGCCTGTAGTGCCCTGACTGATCAGCAGAAGCAACCTTGATGTATGGTCCTTTGGCATTTCTGATACAAGACAGGAAAGAGTCTGGATCTTGCTAGTCCCAGACCATACTTCCATGGGACTTGAGAGAATAGGAAGAATAGCCTTTTTTTGAAGTGTATATTAGATTATTGTAAACATTAGTTCTAGCCCAGAAGAGTCCATGTTCTTCCAGTTGTTTTAAGATGGCTTTATTTTTCTGAGTTTCTGTCTACAGAAACCAGCTGGATTCCTTCCAGCATTGTACGCCTTTCTTGTGGCAATGGGATCTTGGGATCTGAGGTAAAATCTGTTTTTCTCAAGTGTGGGTTTCAGGTGGTCAGAGTGCCCTTCTTTGATAACTGATGATGGAATGAAAGAACCTATTCTCCTCCCAACTCTACTCTGGTGCAGTTATCCTTTTGAACTGCTGTAGGGTTTTGGATCTTTCTAAAAAAACCTAACTGCAGCAAAAACATTGGTTGAGGAGTAGTAATTAAGGCATCGTCTTCCTCTATTTTCTCAGAATAGGTTGGAAGGGAGCTCTTGAGATCTCCTAGTCTAACCACCTTGCTCAAGCAGGATGAGTTAGAGCAGGTTGCCAAAGACCATGTCCAGTCAGGTTTTGAATGTCTCCATTCTCCCTAGGGTAAAGACATTTTTGCCATTAAAATATTTAAGCATTGGTCCTTTTATTTTGAAGTGTGCTTTATATGTATCCAAATACAACTTTAACAAGTCAGTTGAGGCAGAGGAAAAAAGTTAACTTTGAGAGCTTTTTATTCTGATGGTGTACTCAGAAATGCTGCTGGCAGCACTTAAATATTAACTGATTTTGCTTTTTCCCCATCCTGTCTTTGCTTACCAGTTACATGGAGGGGAAACTTACGAAAAACAAGGTCAGTAGTTAGAATTACGATGACAGAAGTGAACAGGCAAAGTAGCAAAAGGAAGCTGCCCTGATCAGATGCCGTGGCAACAGAATCATCCATGATTTGCAGACGTTGCTGATTTGAATGTCACTTGGCAGATATTGAAAACTAAACTTGTTTCTTCTTATTCTCAGGTAGGCAAGTGGCCCACAGTGGTGCTAAAACTACTGTAGGGGATGTAGGGCCTCTGGTGGCACCATCCTCTTTAAATGCAGCAACTGTGGTTACCACAGTTTACCAAGAACCCATCATGAGTCAGGGGGCAGCGCTGAGCAGTGAGTCACCGGCCTTGGTAAAGGAGGAAGAGAAGAAGCAATCTGATGAGGAACCAATGGACATGGTGGTGGAAAAACAAGATGACGCAGACAAGAATCCTAATCAGATATTGACAGATATTGCCGAAGCCAAGATGGCGGAGGAGTTGAAGCCAATGGATACTGATAAGGAGAGCATAGCTGAATCAAAGTCCCCAGAGATGTCTATGCAGGAGGACTCCGGTAGTGACATTGCCCCTATGCAGACTGATGAGCAAATTAACAAAGAACAGTTTGTGCCTGGGCCAAATGAAAAACCTCTCTACACGGTAGAACCAGTGACTTTAGAGGACTTGCAGCTTCTCGCTGACTTGTTCTACCTTCCTTATGAACATGGGCCCAAAGGTGCACAGATGCTGAGAGAATTCCAGTGGCTCAGAGCAAATAGCAGTGTTGTCAGTGTTAATTGCAAAGGAAAGGATGCTGAAAAAGTGAGTGTGAATCTTGTTTCTCTCCTTTTAATTCAAAATCCTGAGCAATGTTATCTGTTGTCTGTAATAGACACTGGTGTTCTACTTCCTAGGACCTGACAGGTACTGTATACCTAACCACAGGTCACAGTAACTTTCATTGCTCCAGTGGAATCTACTGTTTCAAGCCCTGTACTGCCATTTAGCTATGAAGGCAGTCTAGTGTCTTCATTTGACCAGTGATACCCATACTGGCCTCACTTCTGGCAGCCATAGAGAATATCCGTGACTCATGTGTGGTGTGGTAGTCCATGCTGGTACAATGAAGTGGTGAACTGTATAGTCTTCCTCCACATTTAGAGTGCCTCTCCTCCCTAGAAGGCTGTGTTTGATCTTGTGGATCTTTTACCTCATTCGTAGATAGAAGAATGGCGTAACCGAGCAGCCAAGTTTGAAGAGATGTGCAGCTTGGTGATGGGGATGTTCACTCGCCTCTCCAATTGTGCCAACAGGACAATCCTTTATGACATGTACTCCTACGTCTGGGATATCAAGAGTATTATGTCAATGGTGAAATCTTTTGTGCAATGGTTAGGTAGGTGCATTGGGAGCCATTATAATCCCAGATAGTGTATTTTTTTTGTTTTTAATTAGCCCACGGGGAAAACAAAGTAGTAGGCAAATGTGTGTTGTGTTCTTGGACATGGGGTCTGGTTTGACCCTGTTTTAAAGGTTTTCCTGTCTCAGTATTTGAAGTAATGGTTACTGTGAATTTGGTATTGTAAGTGAAGTCTACTGGATGCTTAAGATTGGAGACCTTGATTTTCTTCTTGGGCTAATGAAACTTGAAACTCATCTGACACGTAAGTGTTGACTTTAACTTACTCTTGACTGAATGCACACTGGACTATGCCATGTAACTCCTTGGATACCCTGGTGTATGATTGGAAATGACACTACGAAATGTGACCACATCAGCCATCTGCTGCTTGCTCTGTCTTGATAACACTATTGCTGTCTTCAACAGAACAATTGCAGAAGCAACCTTTCAATGGGCCTGGCCAAGAGGAAGCTGATCCTCCCAGCCCTGTGCGCATGCGAGCTTTAGCATAAGGCTATTCTGGTGCAAAATAATTTCCTTTAAACACTTTCCAAATTGCTGATTTTTTTTTTTGTTAATTTTATTTTTTAATAATGGGTGGAAATTGTGGAGCTTTCTAGACAGATTTAGTCTGAGACTTAAACTGATCTTGAAACATTTTTTCTTTTTTTATATGTTCTTTTTTGTTTTGTTTTTTTTTGTCCTTTTTTTTTTCCTCCGAAAGATTTTTGGAGGATCCTAAGTTGGCAGATAGCACCAGCATGGCCTGGGTAATTCAAGTGACTTCATTTCACTTTCAGGTTTCAATCCAACTGTAAGGAATATGCTGTGGACTTCCTTGACATACACAGCAGGCAGCAAAGCTGATAGTCTCATGTCACACTTTTTGTAGCTGTCACAAACATCACAGTGGTTAACCATTACACAGCCTTGGTCTAGTCCTAGTGTTTGGATTGTCTTTAACTGATATTCTTAAACATTGGGAGGTTTAAGCAGGGACAGAGAAGACCTGTTAAGTCATCAAGTCAGTCCTTGCTCAACAACTTCCTGTGTTTTGTGCTTAGTAAATATCTGATCCCTACATGTATGATTGATACAGAAGAAGAGCTTTTAAGACTGCCTTCTGCAAAGTACGGAGAAGAAAACTAGCTTGGGAGGAAAACTTGGCAGCATTGTAATATGTTAACATCTCTGCCTAATGCTGTTTAAAAGCTTTATTAGTTTGTGGATTTTTAAGACCAGTGTAACACAACTCCCCCAACTTTACTATTTTTGCTGTATGTTGACCTTTAGCTAGGAGGATGCTCTCTTTTTGATAACTTAATCTGATTAAAACTCCAGGGCAAAGCTCTGTAAAGACAACAGTGATTCTTATAATCTCTAAACATTGAGGCCCCGACTTAAGACTGCATTTCAGAATTAATCAGACTACCTACTGGTTTCAGCTGAAATTGTCTTCAGTTTTCAGTGTCCCTGTAAAGCTGGATTCAAGTCTTTAAATGCATCAGATATTTGGAATAGTTCACATTAGAAGCCAACTTTGTAAATATTAACTCTTTTAACTTTGGCACTGTTCTGTTCCAGTAGTCAAACTGGTATTAGATAGTTGAAAAATTAATTTGAAGAGTTTTTCACGTGTGCAGTTTAATACTGTTGTGCTAACAGTGCTTCTGTGAGAGGGCATGTTTTTGTCTTCAGCTTGCATTTTGTCACTAGTATAAATACATATAAAGGAAAGGTCTTTGACAAAATACATTATTATATAAAGCTGAGTACGTTACAAATCCAAACAAATTAGTTTTCACAACGGTGTGCTCAATGGTCCACTGAATGTTCACTTTCTTCGCCTCTCCTCCCAAGTCCAGCTAGCATTCAGTCCCTTAATTTAGTGTGGCTGTACAGTACTATGGATTACTAATGACTTCTATTGTCTTCTTCCCCATTGTGTACAGATGGGAGAATCCTCAGCACAAGTTTCTACTGCTATTGGATGGACAGCGCCAGATGTTCACAGCGCGTCGTCATTAATTAATTAAAATGGAAAGGTTTTGTCTGTGAGGCAGCTCAGATAGATTGGATGTGCAATAGGCATGAACTGAAGTCACATTTGCGCAGCGACTAAGGCATTAACTATGTTTTTCGTTTATACAGCTCTTCATTCACGCAGCTCTTTACTGTAATAATTGGAAGTGCTAGTTAAGTTGTAGTCTCAAAGGACAGACAGATACTGTCTTCCAAGTTATTGACTAAATCTCCTTGTGAAGGATACCTTTTTACGTGAGAATTCTAAAATGTGGGAGTAAACCAAATTCAAATTCTGATGCTTGGATCGTTTCTGAAACTTGCTATGCATAGGGTAGTTTGTATTTAATGTGTATTCTTAAACTCTCATAAATGTCAAACTTGGCACACTTTGGGACTCTCTGACTAGCACAACATATTTGTCTGTACTGATCCGAGACTGTTACTTGAACAGGAGGTAGATTGCTGCCCACAAAAGGAAAAGAGTATTTGCGCTGCTCATCTTGTCAGAAAACTAGGCGGGTAGTTGAAATCTCCACTCCAGATACCATGCGTGGTTTTTTGATTTGTTTTGTTTGTTGTTGTTTTTTTTCTCCAGAGCTGTCATTTACGTTAGTTGCTGAAGGCTCTGGAGCCTTGCTTGCGGAACAGTATTAAAAGTCAAAAAGCTAATGGAAGTTTCTTTTCTGAAGCAAGCGTAAACTAAGTCTGAGCACTACAATGGGCCTGCTGTGGCTGGTGGATCAGCAGGGACTCTGGTGCATCTGATGTGCTTGAGGAGGAAAAAAAATCAAGATGCTCAAAAGCAAAGCTGGTATTATCTGTCGCCAACAGGGTGTACTAGTTAAATTGTGAGTTAATTCCAGGTAACACTACTTAGCTTTTTAACATGCCAGCAGCATTGTGAAGGGTTATATAAATCTGCATAGTCTCTTGCAAGAATACTGTTTCATACAACTGTCCTGGCTGCCTGAACTGTTCCAGACTGTTTGTATATATTGCCAGTCCTAGTTTTCTGACAAGATTAGAAACAATAATTACTAAAATGTGACTTCAGAAAGGTCCATTTTTTTTCAAGAGGCTGTGATAATGGCATTTGTTTGATCTAAAATTTACAATAGTAGCTGTTGAGCCATGTAGCTTCCAAGATGTCATCTTTTCATAGATGAAGTTTCTGCCACAAATATACAATAAAAGAATGTACAAAATGTCTGGGAAGCTTACATAATTGTGCATAGCACCGTTCTTGTGCCTTCTGGTCTAGAATGAGGTGTGTTAGCTGAATCACCTCACCTGTTCTTAGACCAGTGTGTTACGGTAATCAAAAATTTGGAATACCGCAGTTACTGCGCCAGCACAAAATCTTTGTGAATCATACATTATTACAGCCTCCCCCCAAGCCCTGGATTCTAGCTCAGTTAGAGAGCTTTTTCCACGAGTGTGTGTTAGCTTTTTGGACATGTTAGACACCCAGGAAATCCCCCTTCTCGTAACATTCTCCGCTTGGATCTGATCTCAACAGGGTGTCGTAGTCAATCTTCAGCACAGTTCTTAAGTGGAGACCAAGAACCCTGGGCCTTTAGAGGTGGTCTAGCAGGAGAGTTCCAGGTATCAATATGACTTCACAACTGAATGACATTTTCTTTGTTTTATGAGAAACCTTTTGTTGCACATCAGAGGTCTGGAAGGATTGGTCTGCCGAAGGCTTTCTGGTCCAAAGCCCATTAGCCTTACAGCTTGGTTTAAAATAATTTTCCTCCCCTTTCTACAGTAATTTCTCAAGGAGATGCTGCCTGTCCCACGCGCATGCGAAGCGCAGCGGCTTTAGTTGTACATTTCACATTGTTTCTTTGCAGGTCGCACAGCATTTTTATCTGCGCCCGCAATTGCACAATGCGCGCATGCTTGTCTGCCGATGGGAATTCCATGAGCAAAAGGGATGGTCATCCAAATTTTGGTTCCTCTCTAAATAAAGCTGTAATGCGCTTTGTTGCAAAGATTTCAATTGGCAAATGTTCATAAATTGCTGTTTATACCATGTTCAAATTTGTTCATGGATTTTTCAGGCGCTATATTTTTCCCCCCTCACAGGTGCTCTGCGCGCAGCAAATTGAATCAGCGCATTGCTTTTGGGATAAAGTGTCTCCTCTGGCCAGTTAACCCTCTTCAGACCAAACCTTTCCTCCTGACATTCTATGTTCTTATACAGAGACAGTGTAGATATGATTGGTAAAAAGTATTTTAAAGCAGATAAGATTAACAGACTCTTAATGTGCTGTTTCAATTGCATATTTTAAAACACCAATTGGATATTTTCTATTCAGATAAGGTCTTTGCATTTGTAAAGCCTATCAACCCCACCTTCTTCTGGGGTGCCTGCAAGTAGCAAATGTTAATTTGGGAGTCTGCAGTGCACACCCAAGAGCAATGGGTTTTGTTGTTCGTACAGTCATATTAAGTATTTTGTTTTCACAGCGTCTGCTGCCTATTGATGGGGCAAATGACCTCTTTTTTCAACCGCCTCCGTTAACACCCACTTCCAAAGTGTACACCATACGACCCTACTTTCCGAAAGATGAGGTAAGTGCTTTTGACACTTGTCACTGTTGTTGTTAGTGATGCATTTCGTTTTGTGGCAACACTGGGTACTGCTGAAACCCTTCATCCCCTGATGAAACAGATGTCCCTGTATCTTGCACAAGGCACAAATGCAAGCTCACAGGAAGGCTGAGGTTAAATGACTTGCTTTATGGTTCAACAACATGCTGTGCAGCAGTACATGTACACCCACATCTTGAGTCCCAGTCTCCCACCCCACCACCTTTTTAAATCTGTAAATGCCTTCCCTATTTCTGAAAGGCAAGTTAAAGTTGTTGGCAGCTGGGAGAGGAATTCTTGCAGGGGACAGATGTGATGGATTTACCTTACCACGGGTGGGGTGGGGTGGGGTGGTGGTGGTGTTTGGTGGTGTGTATACCTGTTCACTCAGTAATTATTGTGGTAGCTGCTGATATTCCCAGAGCTACATAGGCAGAACATTGACAGTGTGTCTCAAAATGTAGCTGCAAAATGTGATGATACTTCAGCTATTCTTCTCCTTTTAGTTGTAAACTTTTTGGTCTGATTTTGAAAGAATTGTTGTCAAACCTGCTTTGGAGTCTTTGATACTTTAAACCCAGGAATTTAACATTAATCGTTATTGATTAGAGCTTCCCCCCGCCCCCCTTTTTTTTTTCTACTGGACAGATCTGTAGGGTAGTTTTATTCCTGCTAGCTTCAACA
>NW_009630115.1:16461-26986 GCF_000690535.1 Cariama cristata
ATACTTGAAACTGATGTATCAATCAACAGTTAGTAAACACTCTTTGTGGATGCAGTTTAAACAATGTGTAAGGATTAATGTAGCTTTAACTTTTGCATTTGTAGCTACATAAAGATGAAATATGTTTCCTTTGAAACATAAGTATCTAGGTTGAGTTTGCAGCAGCTCAAATGAATCTTGACTTTGAGGCCAATCAGACAGACAGGGCTAGCATGTCAAGACATGTCCTTTACCTGCTACTTTTAGGCTAGCTCTGTCCTGTGCTGTTTCCACGAACAGTAAAGCAGCCTTTTCCATTCCTTAGTGCAGGACTGTACCTAAGCTAGTTTGTTCCTTTGTAGGCAATGGAATTAGTATTTCTGAGCCACCTAAATAATTGGTGATGCAGCTAATCATGCAGTCATAAAGAATATTTCTTCTGAGGAGGAGTTCCCTCTTTATGAAAAGAGGCCGGAGATGTCAAATGCAAAGTCTTTTTGTTGGAAAGTGTAAAGCTTCTTATTTAAAGTGTGACTGATACAAGTTTACTCTCTTTTGAAGCGCTTGAGCTTGAAAGCCTTCTAACATGTGGAAAGTCAGGGTGTGTCTGTCCTTCACAGTGGTTAAATTGTTGCACTTGGACATTGGAGGGTTTGAAAAGGGACTTTGTAGCAAGGGTATTGAACCTCAGTAAGTGTTTGGTAACTAACCCTCAGGATTAATCTTGTGCTGTAACAACATGCAGGAGGTTGACCTCCCACCTTTCCTTCCCAGCCATTCAAATTAACTACAATGTCTTTGATGGGCAACTTTTAAGAGTTAGTTTTGGGGAGGGCGGGAAGATAGATCCTTTCTCATAGATGGGTACTCTTGTTTTGTGTGACTTAAATGCCTGTTAGTACTAGTTTACAGTGGAGCTGTTAATGAAATCTCTCTATAACAAAGGTGTTAGCTTTTGAATGCAACTGATGACTTGAAATCATCTCTTCTCTCCTCCTAGGCATCTGTATATAAGATCTGCAGAGAAATGTATGCTGATGGAGCTGATCAACCCTTCCATAGTTTACCAGATTTAATTGGAGACAAGTATGTATTAGGAATGAAAGACCTACAGAGGTGGTTCTGAAGGATGAAGTCCTGACACTGTATTTAATTGAAATTTTAAAAGTGGGTGGGTGGGAAGAATGCAAAGAGTGGTTTTTTTATTATTATTTTTTTTTTAGATGAAAAAAAATCTGCCCTCTGCAGGCCTCAGGAAATTGGGGATTTGGTTTATTAAAGATACCGTTCACAGTTATGTCTCAATTTTCACTTTAGTCACCTGTTGTGAGCTGTTAGAAGAAAGACTTAGCTGAAACCTCTATATTATGAAACCTGTGCATCACATAGTATCCTATTATTTCAGATTTTGTGACGGTATATCACGAGAGTGTCCTTAGTCTGCAGTTACTCTCTGGTGGGTTTTTTTCAATCTAGTGAGTTCTTCAGATCGTTAAACTTTTTTTGAGGACCAATCTCCCAGCTGACTGGGTTGAGTTTTTTCTGAAATACGTTTTCTAGATTACCTGTACTAACTCTGAAGAAGAATAAGCAATGACAAGTGAGATGATGTTTAAAAAAAAGGCATTAAATCTGAGCTGTAAAATGTGCTATCTTGAGTATTTATTTCTTTTTTTATATCTCGAGTGTTTAATTTAGATAGTACTTAGTAATGAGACTACTCTGTGACAGGAAGGTAGTTAAGAAAGGATGTGTAACTGGTATCAAAAGGTACCCCAAAGAGGAGATGGAAGAACAAGGAGGTAATGGCAGCAGAGAAACTGAGGGCAGAAGATGACGGAAGTTTGTGTGTCTGGTGAGTCAGAAGAGCAGCGTGTATGGAATTAAATTATGGGATCCTGAGATGCAGATGTTGCTCATAGCTGTTTTGACAACTGATCAGTCTGTTAGTCAATACTTTATGGGAACTAATTCCATGACTGGAGGACTCTGTCACTTCTTTGGTTGACACTAGTCTCCTCCAGAGTACCTGAAGAGCGTATTTGTTCAAAGTGACCTTCTTATGACTGAATTTGGACACTTCTTTCTGCAGGTTAGTAGGAGGTCTGCTCACCCTCAGCCTGGATTACTGCTTTGTCTTAGAAGATGAGGATGGCATATGTGGCTATGCTTTGGGAACAGTTGATGTGACTCCTTTCATTAAAAAATGCAAAATGTCTTGGATCCCTTTCATGCAAGAAAAATATACTAAACCAAATAGTGACAAGGAGCTGTCTGAGGCAGAGGTTGGTATAACCTGTAAGATCAGAACTGTATACTCAGCTTTTTCTTTCCAAAGCAGGTGTTTGTTTTTCTTTTGCATTTTGAGTTTCCATGTAATTCCATTTTCCTACCCTTCTGAAGTCTTTGATGAGAATGGTATCTGCCATCTTAGAAAGTGACAGTAAAATTATTCACTGCCAGTCAGATATAGCTGTGTGTTGTAATACACCCATGAGGTGTACTTTAGTAGTAATCAATGCAGTAAATATAAGCCACCTTAATCTAAAGAAAAATCACATTTTTGAAATGAAGAATTGCATCTGCTCTGTTCTCCTGCAAAATGAGATATTTATTAGTTTCCCCATGGTGCAGGCAAGGCTAACCCCTGATAGTCACATCAGTTTAAGTGTGGAAGACAAATTAAAGAGCACTTGGGTTTGATGTTAAAATCTATGAGCTATTTGTGGAGTGTGACAGCTGTAAATGTTGCAAAATGGCATCTTGCCTTTAGCAAGTGCCAAAAGTCAGTATCTTGAATTGGTTTTGGAAGAAATTAGAAAAACAATGTCGCTGAACTGTCAGAAATGGTGAAAAATTGTAGCTGATGCATTCTTGTCAAGGAAAGAAATGCGTTTAATACTAAGAGGTGCCGATCCAACCCTGCATATGGAAGGTGGTGTTGACAAAGCTGTAGTAGAGGCAAGCCCAGAAACACCACTTCCTAGCCTTTTTCTTCCCCTCTGAAGAGGGAAAGAATACTTTCCAGAAAGTATTCTCCAACAAATAGTCTGAACACAAAGGCTGGTGTCAGACTGGTGGACCTCCTAAGGGAATCCCCAGCTGGTAAGTGCAGGGCAAGAATGGTGTATATGGCAGTGTGCCCTTGCTTTATTTTACTAGGACTTAGACGAAATCCTGAAGGAGGTTGTGGCTCTGAGAGCACAGGCCATACCACAAGCAAAGCAAAGCTTCCTGGAAATTGAATGAAATGTTTGTCATCCTGTTGTGAAAATGGCCACTACGTATCGGCATGTTTGATGGAGGAAAAGTGAAGTAAGTTAAATAAAAAAAAAAAAGAGGGCAAAAAACCACCGGCCTTGCAGCAAATACCAGTGTTCTGGGGAAGGTGTGACTAAAAGGTATCTTAATAGCTCCACTACCATTATTGAAGTGGAGCTAATTCTGCAGTGTGTAGGTTTTATGACTTGATTTTTCTACATTTGCACAGTGCTGTGCTTTCGACTCATATTATATGTAAATTCAGATTTTGAAGCAAAGCTAATGCACATAAAGATAATGGAAACTAAACACAGCAAAGCTGTAGTAGGTTCAGTAAGGGAGAAGGGGCCTTGATTTCCAGAAGTTTAAAGCCAGACTTCAGAGAGAAAGCAGGAGGTATTTTGTGCTGATAAACTAGCTTTTCCATTAAGATGTTTAAGAACATTCTTTGCTGTTGGTACGTTACCCCTGCATTTCTGCTGCTGGTACAGTATCTCTGAAAAAGTCTGTTTCTTGAGACTATGGGCTTGAGGGATGTTCCTGGAAATACAGAGGGGCTCTTTGTACTTTGCTTTTGAGACAGATGCTGTGGGATTTTGTCCATTTAGTCTTTTGACTGTATAAAGGAATGTAGAAAATATTCAATAGTTGCTTAGAAGCCATTTTCACTGAAGATCATGTATGGAGAAGTTTTCTCACAGAATAGAATTGATTTGGTTTCCTTTACAGACTTCTTGGTAATCTCAGTCTGCATTTTGATTTGAAAAGCCCCCTTTCTGTACTTTTTTAGAGCATTTGATTCAAATTATTGACTTCTAATACAGTTCAGTTTTTCTCTAGCTAACTTAAATACATCTTGAAGTTTGCTTCATGGGATAAATAAAATCTTTTGTTTCACGAAAGAAAAATGTGGTCCTCTGACTTGAGTCATATTGCTGCCAGCTTGTCTCGCAGTTTTGTCTAGGTTCCGTTCAGGGACGTTTATCTGGTATCTGCTCTTCCTGAGGTTAGTTGTTGGTGATCTCAAGAGATGAATGCATCATCTCTGTAACTGCTTCTTAGCCCCACCTGTACCCTACTCCTTTATAACCTGTTTTACTTCTTGTAGCACTTCTATGGTTGGAAGAAACAGTTATCACCATTGCCTTGGTGCTTGAAGCCAGCATGGCTAACTTTGGGTGTTTTCTGTGGGATTATGCCTGGACAGCTGTGGTAAAGAAAAGCCCAGAAGAGCAAGTGTGGCTCTGAACCTTAAGTAGCTCAGCAAGTTTGAAGTAGTAACTCTGAACAGAGGCTTTCACTACAAGAGTTTGGGAGATGGCAGTTTATAGATTTAAGGGGATTGTGTTTAAACTTGACCGGGGCGGGGGGGGGAAAGGTGGGAGTTGCTAATATTATGGTTCCTTGTGCAATGAAGTCCTAGTTTGGGTGGTTATGATAGTTATACAAGAAATGAAGTTAGGTTGCTTGTTTACTTGAGCCAGTGTTCCCTAAAGGTTTTGAAATTCAGTAACCAGCAGGGGGGAATGACTTGAGTTAAACATATTTCAGATTTGGCTTTATCTATTTCTGCGTTACCTCATTTGATTGTTCCGTTCTCATGAGTTGCATGAAGTTAATGTCTGATGTCATGTTCCCAAAGACCTTCCTGGCTGATTGCAATAGTCTTTAGTGATCAACGAGGCTTATTTCAAGGTAGAGACAAACTTGCCTTTGGAGCAAGTAGTCTAAGATAATTGCATGGACATGAGAGATGTTTCCAGGCTGCTGTGAACCAAAGAACGCATGTGGAAGGTTGGGATGCTTTGAGCTAAAACTGTCCATGTAAAACGTAAAGAAAAGGAATGTCTGTGCACAAACTGTTGGTTATGGATTGGCTTATGATTTTTCTCACTTGAAGTGTGGGTCACTGAGGAGCCATGCAAGGAGTCTTGCATTCCTCCTTTGACAATCTGAGAAGCTTCTGTAGTCTGCCTCTTGATCTGGAGCACAGACCTTACAGAGGTAAGGAACAAAGTGGCGATCAGAGGTATAGTTGAAAAGCATGCTGATCTGGAGGTATAATCTGTGAGCAAAGCAGCCTCTCTCAATAAAGACGAATGAAAATGAAAAGCTGGATAATGATTAAATGTATGTTTCTCATATTCTTTTCAGAAAATAATGCTAAGCTTCCATGAGGAGCAAGAAGTATTGCCAGAATCGTTCCTTGCCAACTTCCCTTCATTGATAAAGATTGATATCCACAAAAAAGTGACAGATCCAAGCGTGGCCAAAAGTATGATGGCCTGCCTGCTCTCTTCTCTAAAGGCTAATGGTAAGCTACTTGCACTCAAAATTCCTTGTTTCCTATGTGTTCTAGGATGCAAGGCAAACTTGGGATGGTTATACTAACATACTGAATTTGCATGTCAGCCTGAGATGCTCGATTCCTGCCATAGTTGGCACTCTACATTTAGATAAATAATTGTAAAAGCTTTCGGATAGCTAACTTCTGCTGCTGTTTCTGATAAAAGGTAGCTTTTTCACTTTAGCCATTATCCTGCAAATTAGAAAATAGGAAGAACTGAGGGAGCAATTTGGCAATGAGAACACACGTTTTTACATCTTGAACAACGCACAAATCTTTATATTGCCCCTGCTGGCATTGGCAATGATTTTTCTTATGCACGGCAGTGTGCGCTGGAGGGTAATTACCAAAGCCTTCAATATGGGGAAGTACTTGGCTGTCTGCCTTACTGCGCACCTGAGGTTCACAGTTCCTTTGCGTGATTTGGTGCCCTCTTCTAGTGCTATTTTCTGAGCCGACATCGGAGTTCCAGGATGCTTTTATGTGAAATAAAAGGTGCACAGAGGGTTTGTTCAGACTGACAAGACGTCTGCAATGTGCAGTCCCTTTAGGGGATGGTCAGCTTTGTTGCCATAAATCTAGTCTCTTTGGGGCACTATGCTCCATATGGAATGGGATCAGCGACTTCATTGGGTTTAAATGTTAAAATAGGTGGGAACTCTAGTAATATGTGACGTCTGTGCTTTTTACAGTAACTCTTCACCTACAGTGTTTTGTTTCTTCCTTCCTTCTTCAGGCTCCCGTGGGGCTTTTTGTGAAGTGAGACCAGATGATAAAAGAATCCTGGAATTTTACAGCAAGCTGGGTTGTTTTGAAATTGCTAAAATGGAAGGATTTCCAAAGGATGTTGTTATCCTTGGAAGAAGCCTGTGAAGCGCTTGACAGCGAACTGTTCCAGTACTGTAGTCCCTTAACAGCTGGGCAGGTAGTGGTGGGGATCTTCATATGGTCTAGCTGCACAAAGCCGGCAATAAGCCAACTTGGTTAGAAGGGGCTATGCGAAAATCACCCATCACACATTCAGACTGTAATTTGTTGGAAGAGGATAATGCTGCTGAAAACACTGTTTTAACAAAGAGAAACCTTGTCCTCTCCTGGTCCTGTGTGAAGTGCCAAGGAATCTTGCATGGGCTATAGCTTCTCAGAGGAATCCCTCTCAGTCGGTGCTGTGGTTGATGACAGTTCTCTGCATTCACATGTCAACAGAAAAGTTGTACTCTGGCAGAAGTATCTATAAAGATGCAGGTTTTTTTCTCTGTCATAGAGCAGGGTGTGCAACTGGAAGTTGCAGAAATGGGAGGGATTGCTTGTGTCAATCAGCAAATTTAAAGATAAGTAGCTACAGTTCTATTTTTGACTATCTTTTTGCTTGTTGATAAAGCAATGACCCGTTGTCACTTCTAATGACCATTGGTTCAAGCTTTGTGCTTTGTTAGGGACAAATGTGCAGTGGTCTGTGGCAGAAGTCACTTATTGACAAACTTGTAAATTTCGGTGTATATAAACTTAGCCGTATGCTGACTAACTTTTTGTTTACCAGTTTTTGTAACTTTTTCTTTTGAAAAGTGTAATGGTATAGGTCGAAGATGGCACTTTGGAATAACCTAAGACCACAATGGAGAACAATTCTGTCCTCGGCACTGACCATTCTTATTGTGCCTCATATCCAGGGCTAGAAACTGACCATCTTGGGTAAGGAAAGCAGATCCCAAAGGATCCTTCCTTCAGACGGCAGTTTGTCACTGCAGGAGGTTATTCTCCTAGAACTGAAACAGCGATTCACAGAGTGGTCTAAAAATTGGTAACATTCACACAGGATTGTGGATGAAAGACGGTGAGAGGGAGAGAGCTGGCCCACAGCCGGGACTTGTCCTTGGAACAGTCACCATGTTTCAAAGCCTGTTCGTACTAGTTGGATTAAATCAGGGTCTTCGAGTCCTGCACATTTGTATCAGATAACTTTTCTATAAGAAATGCCACAATAAGCACATTTTTACACATTATTTAAATGGTTACCTACTTTTAAATGTTCCAAGAGTTTAATGTTTTTACCCAGGACTGATGTGTTTGGCTATGGGATGGAATTATCATGGTATGGGATCTGGTAGTGAGGTAGCTGCATCATTTATGATATTGGTATTTCACAAAAGTCCCTGTGTCCCAGATATGTAATTGGCCAACGTTACACACCTTGCAGTACCTTGCTTCTTTCACCTGCTGCCATCAGCTGTCTTTAAGTTCCTTTTTAATTTTCCTGGTTTTTTTTATCTCAGTGGTGTGCAAAGGAAGTTCAGTTCCTTTTACGAGCCTCCAGCTGCATAGAAGTTTTGCAACCCATAATGGATGGCATTAAGACTGCAGTAAAGTTGTCTGCGACCTGCAAGGAGTTGCTGCGTTTGGCCTTCTGGTGCAGTCACATGCAAGATGTTTGTTTGGTTTTTTGGTTTTGTTTTTTTTTTTCCTTTGCAGAATGTGAACCATTTTTTTAATGCGGTAGCAAAGTATTTAAGTTGAAACAAGTTCATTTCATTTTTAGAGAAAGGTACGGGGTTGTGCTATGGGATTTCATGTAAGTCAGAGCTGAATGCCACTAGTTTTTACACAGCTTTGAGTGCATGTTGAGTAGCTGATACCTTGGTTTATCAGGTGGGAGAGTTTTGTTTCTTCATGGATACCAGAGTCAACTTACTTTATCTGGATGCATAACATTACAGCATAGGATGCTTGTGGCCTTATTTCTTGGCTTTTAAGGAGTTGCCACATTTTCTCTTCCTATGACTTTGTCATTATTATAGAAGTTAATTGTATAAGCCTATGGAATGTCAGGCCAATACCATCATTCTAGGATTGTAAAGTGATATGTTGACATATCTTTCATGGTTATGAATTTTCATTAAGGTTGGAATGCCACTTTCGTTAATCTGTTTTTAGATCAACAGTATCTGTAGCAGAAAAAAACGACCTGTAAAACTGTATTTGAAGACCATGCAAGAAATAGAATAAAAATTGAGAAGTGAATGTAAGAAAGAAATGTTTATTTTGTGTATGAGGTTCCAGAACCAGAAGTGGTTCAGCAAGGTGTTTTACATCACACCGCATGTGATGGATGCCCTCGGGGTCAGCTGGCAGAGGAACTTGTGTCTGGCTTTGGTGGTGGCAGCTGTTGTGTGGCAGACACTTACCTGTGCTGATGCCTTTGAGGCAGGTATTCAGTGACCCTTCAGAAGTACTCACCCCAAAGATTTTTGGGGTGGCAGTGGCCTTTCTTGTTGGCCCTTCTGTGAGTAGCACCCATTGAACTTCACCTGTTTTGTAAAAAACGGTTCTTTCAAAGCTGGTCTCCAGTGTCTGGCAAAGCCAGCGTGAGCTGTGTGGCAGCAGTGCTTGTTCACCTTTCTGTTCTCTTTTTATTTCCTTGCCGGCTGCTGGGTTTAGAGGTTGCTGAAACGCAGCCTGCCAGCAGAAGCAAGGGGGGAGATGAAGTAACTCCAGGGTCACGCTGTATGTAAGGGGCAAACGTCATCGCTCTGCAATCTGGCATTAGTTGCACCTCCACAAAATTTACCTTAAGAAGCTAAACACCTGAGATAGCTAAAGCAAGTAGCTTTCTGCTTAGGATGGCAGCCAAGCGAAAGGGATGGGTCAGGTGTCTGAAAAGCAGCTTGTTCCTGAGGTCGGTTCACAAGAGTTCATCCACCTGCTGTAGGGGTGCACGAGTTAGGCAGTTCAAAAGCTGTGTATTGTGGAGAACATGATAACACACAGCCTAAGCAGGGATATCGGCAGTTGAAAAAATTTCTCCTAACCCAGTAAACATGTGCTATGTTAAAATGAAATCATAACGTGTTACATATAGCCTGTTTCATGAAGTTAACGACAGAACTGGCAGTATGACTTGCGTATGTCAGACACATCTCAGCCTGGGAGACAGGCCTGGACTCTGATGTTGCGCCAGGAAGTTTTCCTTTAAGGGAGCGTGAGGCAGGAATGGGCGCTCTTGCCTCTGCTGCAGCTGGGTCACGTAGGTAATGCACTGCCGCGAGCCAAATGGCTGCGGAGAGCAGCTACTGCAGAAGCAAACGGGTGCGCTTGTATAACCATGGCTGAGTGAGCGCTTGCCTTTTCTGGGACCAGTTTTGGCTTTTCAAACCTCTTCAGTCATGTTTTTCTTGAACCGACTCCAGCTGGAGCAGAGCAAATGGCCGGCTGGTGGAGGTCTCCTCTGCGGTGGGAGCAGAGCCAGCTTCTGACCGAGAACGCGGTGTGAGCTCATCGTTAGCGGGATTTGTTTTAATTCAGCTGCTCACCCCTCCACCCCTACAGCACAAACCAGGCTGCTCCCCTTCCTGCTCTGAAAGGCTTGTCAGGCCCTTTGCTCCCTGGGGTTAGGAGGCAAAACCCTGCTTCAAAACCTGTGCTCAAAGGCACCCCAGTCCCTGGTGTGCCATCACCCCACCCTTGCCCACACTTAAAGGGCTAGGGCACCCTGCCTCTGTCCCTGTTACCCTCCTACCCCTCCTTATGCCCTCAACCTTCTGCCTCTCCCGGCTCTGTTGGTGCCCTGTATCTTCTCCTGCTGCCCAGGAGAAAGGCAATGCGTGAACAACCTGTCAGTTGTAGGGGCCATTTTTCCGGTGTGGTGTTTCCACAGCTGGCAGTGGGGTCAGTCGATGCGTTGTCCTGCAGAACCGGCTTTGGCTGAGGGCCCGGGGTGGGCAGCAGACCCCCCGAGTTAAAGGGTGCGTGGTGTCTCTCATCTCCTGGGTGGCTTTGGGGCTGTTCACCATCCTCACAGTGCAAGGCCCTCTTCCCTTCCGCTGTTTCCCTCTCCCGAAAAATCTTCTGACAGAAGAGGCCACTTACCAGGAAAAGCCATTAGGATCCCACTGGGGTAATAACCCTTCCCCTTTTATTGCAAGGAAATAAAACACTGTAACT